>NC_079893.1:7052928-7091444 GCF_024868665.1 Triplophysa rosa | reverse complement strand
ACAATGCAAAGACGAGGGACAAAGGGAACTGAGACATTAAATAAGGAAACATTAACGAGGGATAATTACACAGGGACGGTGAAGGACAGGTGAGGGAGATGAAACACTAACGGAGAAACAAGGGGGCGGAGCTAAACGGAAGACAGGAGGACACGCGGCGAAATGTCAAAACAAACCGCCACGTGTCTCCACACAAGACAAAACATACACACAAGACATGGTACTGTCACGACCCTGTCCACAAGACACGAAAACTCTGAATAGGAAGGACAGGACCCTGACAGTATTATATTATGTTTTGTTATATTATATGATATTGTATTGCATTGTGTTGTGTTGTATAATACATATGTTATATATTATATTGCCGAAGGAGATAATGTGTGTACGAAACGCGCTCTGTAGAGCAGTTTGTCCGATTAGGGCTACTGAAGAAACAACATGGCAAATTCAATGCAAGGGGACCCGTGGTGTATGTAGATAGAAATAGCTCAAGGTTATAAAAACATAACGCTTCATTATGTAAGGTCTTTATGCACCTCTGAAGACATATATTTTATATTGCATATCTGTCAATAGATCCTTCAAAAAACTACACACTGGACCTTTAACATTTTTCATGCCTGAATGAATCTGAACTTGATTTAAAATGCAATGTAGATTTGAATTATACTATTAAAAAGGTGCTTCGAAAGGTTCTTCGATGCCGTAGAAGAACCTTTTGGTTCCATAAAGCACTTTAACGTCTGAAGAACCTTTCTGTTTCACAAAAGGTTCTTTGTTGGCGAAAAAAGGTTCTTCAGATGATAAAAAAGTAAGAAAGAGATGGTTCTTTAAATAACCTTTGACTTAATGGTTCTTCTAAGGCATCGCTGTGAAGAACCTTTTAAGCACCTTTATTTTTAAGAGTGTAAAAGCAGATTACAAAGCGATTGCATTTTGTTAACATTTTGTTAACACTTTATTAACTTGTTCTGTCAGCTCCCTGAGACCGTTCAAAATTTTTTAGACGCAAGACCTTTAGATTTCATCTCTTGACGAGAGAACATGATACCGGCGAATGTAATTGTGTGCGAACGAGAGAGCGCGAGTTCATCTTCGTTCATAATTACTGCTGGCTTTTAGACTACATGAAACGTTCTAGGGCTTAGGCTTTTAGTGTCGATTTGAGAGCCCTTCACCGTTTGTCAGAATCTCTTTACATTGGCTTAAACGGTCCGCCGTTATAACAAGCTTTAAATCAATCATTAATAATGATTGAATTCATTACAGCCTGTGCTGTTTTATCTGAGAAAGATCACTGTCATCCTGCATGTTTTTCTTCACACCTACGCGATGGGTTACGTACTGGAAACCTGGCAATTTAAGAGGTACACAGTCTGTGCCGAGCTTATAATCCTGAAAGAAAAAATGGAATTTTATTGCTTCTGTAAATTGTATCTGCAGTCAATTCAACATTTTTAAAACTCATATTGAGGTGCTAAGCACTCATAATCAGTTCAAGTCTTGTTTGCGTGTGTGTTTGTTCAGAGTTACAAGAACACCCTAAGAGAGTCCAACTGAGATTTGAACACGAGGTCATTCCACCAGGAGCAAATCAATTTTTTTACACCTCAAAGGTGTTAGGAAAGTGACACGCGAGCACACACAGTGTGAGCTGGTTTCTCACGGGATGCTGCTCTTTTTTCTTTCTCTACTGTTGTTTCAGTCAGTTCTGGAGTCTGAGTTCATTCACTTAGAGGTAGAGTTGTGTGTAGTGGGTGAGCAAGTGTGTGTGCGGCCAGGATCTTAAGCTGCACCTGTTACCTGTTGAATCATACTGCTGTTGTGTTGGGCATGTGTGTTTAGTAGAATAATACAATGATCTCACTTTAAACTGAAATTTAGCCAAAATATCATGCCTTGCATTCTACTATTATAGCCTTTTATCATTTACTCATCCTCGTGTCATTCCAAACCTGTATGACTTTCTTCTGCAGAACACAAAGAAGATATTTAGAAGAATGTTGGTAACCCAACAACATTGGACCCCATTGACTTTCATTGTATGGATTCAAAACCAATGAGACTGTTCTCAAAATGTCTTATTTTGTGTACATCAGAAGCAGTGCCGTCACTGGTGGGGTGAAAGGTGGGACAATTCTAGGGGCCCCCACCGCCCAGGGGGCCCCACAAAATCCAGGAATTATACTATATAGGCCCATGTTCTGTGAATAATTCTAATATTTTATTAGTTGTATAACTGAGATATTATGAAAACCACAAAAAAGCATGCAATTTGGTTAAAGAAATTTTCTAATATCTGCTCCTCTACCCTCCCGAAAAATGGTTTAGTCTGATACGAAGTATTTTCAGAAGTCCCACCCCAGCTCGTGAACAAGACGATCAATCAGAGTTGAGACGTCAGATGAAGTTAGCGATGTACATGCTGACTGACAATGTCGGGGAAAAGAAAATATAAATCAGATTACCAGAAACGGAATGAAAAGAAGGAGAGAGAGAGGCCAGGAGAATTGCTGTATCCCAGTCTATCAAGACCTTCTTTAAGACAGGTTAGTATGTTGTCATGTAAACTATCGACCACCGCTGCCGCCATCACATAATTTTATTTAGGCTACTGGCACGTATTGGACGCTGACCGCATAGCGTGGTCAACACAACTGTAAATAGAGTTAATTGGTTTGTATAACAAACAGAAAAAAACTGTCACGAGTCACGACGCATTATGACAAGCATTACGGACCTGCCGGCTGTGTTACGGTCAAGAAAACATGAATGCAACACAATGCAAACCAATATACAGTACATCTACAATACAATTGATGTAATAAGAATGGTTTGCATAATTTTCATAGTTATTTCAGTGTTCATTACTGATCAAAATTCTTTTTGTTGCTTTACTGTTGCTATTTATTTGTTATATTTGTTTTATATTTGTGTATTTTTCTTGTGCTGATGTTCTGTAAAAAACCTTTATATGCATTTATTTGTTAACTGTTTTGTTATTTTGTAAGAAACACCTATTAGTATATATGTGGCCTTCCATGCTTGTATATTGTACAGTATATGATATGTGTGCGTGGGGGGGGGCCCACATCAATATTTTTTCAGGGGGCCCCCAATCCTCTAGCTACGGCCCTGATCAGAAGTAATAAAGCCACACAGGTTCTAAACAACATGTGGGTGACTAAATTATTTGTGGAAGAACTATCCCTTTAAGGAGAGATGTACTTATATCCTAAGCAATCTGAAAAAATGTGCAAAATATCCAAAAAGATGAAAATATCTCGTACACATAGAAATTGATCGATACACTAAAAAAAAACCATTGGGTTATAAATGAACCTATGCAGGGGTTTTTTGTTTAACCAGGGGTGGCGTTTGAGTATGGCAGAGTATGGCAGTTGCCATACCCTAGCATTCAGACAAAACAGTGGAAACAAAGTGTGCATTTTCATGCTCAGTAAATATATTCAAAATATTTTAGACTATATTTTTAGCACTGGCGTCGGAAGAATGTATATTTTATAGTGTAAAAACGACAGTCAATTATCAACAGCTTCAATGGTGTAGAGCAGGGGTCTTCAACTACTTTTCTTTGAGGGCCAGATTCCAAAAGTATAAATAGGATGCGGGCCAGTTTTTTACCATATCCTCATTTCTTCTGTTATTTTGTATTTCTGTTATTTATTGCGTTTTGTTCCTTTTATACTGTTTTTGTTGCTGTTACTTATAGGCCATATATTAAAACATGCACACAAATATTTGATCCAGTATTTGTGCCTTTTCATGATATTAAATTAAAAGGGATATTGTCTTTTTAATTATATTTTATATTCCTTAATGAGTTACTTTACCCAAAAATTGCTACTAATTTACTCACCCACAGTCCTCCAGTACTTCCAAGATGTGGGTGGCATTGTTTTTTCAAGAAGATATTTATGAAAATATTTGGTTGAATTAAAGTAAAATCATTAAAAGTAAAAAACGCAAATACATTCAACACAAAAGTAATCCCTGCCCCTTGTGACGTTAAATTAGCTTCTTATAAAGCGAGTCAATTGATCTGTGCAAGAAACTGAACGCTATTATCACATCTTCGGGTGAATTCCGATCGCATTCATGTGCCCCACGCACTTATAGGGCATATCCTTTGTATAGTGCGAGTTCTGGGGGGAGATGAACAGCTGTTTTTCGTAAATATAGCCATTATTCATAATGAATGCAGTAATAAAAACAACACCGTTTTCCCCTTATCTGAGACAACCGATCACATGGTGTACACTTCCTACAGTTAGCCTACTTTCAAGGGCACAAAACGCGTTTTAGAACACGACCTATCGCGTGCGCAAACCGATTGCCTGTGGGTGCGCAATGCATTGCTGATTATAACGTTGTAAATAACATTAAGTTTCGTGGACTGACCGATCAAATCGCTTTATAAGACGTAAATCATTATGAGCCGCGGGAATTACTTTCGTATTGAATGTAGCAGCGTTTTGGACTTGGACTAAAGAGGACGTGCATTTAAAGCACACCGTTCTTAAAGTCTCTCCACTTATTTGAAATGTTAAGGCGGGCCAGGTAAAGATGATTGACGGGCCGCCAGTTGACTAGCCCTGGTGTAGAGGGTAAGACGCATGACTAGTCATTTTTGACACTGTAGCGTTGCAGGTTGGAATCCACCTTTAGCTTGTCTACATTTTCACATCACATATTAGATCATACAGGCATTTATTTTCAACAAAATGAAGAAACTATTTTAAAAAAGCCTAACAGGTGTTTAATAATAAAGTGTATGGTAAGGTAAGTAGGGAGGTCTTTATTATCGACATATGCCGATAAATTGCCAATTATTATTTTTTATTTTAACAGTCACATAACAATCTCATCTGCCCAAGCCAGATGTATAAATATTTCAAGATGAATAATATTTGTTGCATTATCTGTGAATAATTAAAAAAATTACTCCATGCCCAGCTGCAGTTTATGCATTAAATATCCGCGCATCTTTTGGATTAACGTTACCTGTGTTTTCATGTGGATGAACTTGTCACAGATTTTGCACTGCTTCAACCACGCTGCTACTTATGCAATAAACTTCACTGCAACAAGGTAAGACATGTTTTATTTTTAATCCTGTTGCTGTTAATTTCATGTTTGGCCTATATTTTAGACTCGTAGCCGATTAACGTTGTCGTTGGTGGTTTTTAATGACAACATCTGGCTGTGGGTTTAAAGCGAATGTCACACACAGTATAAATGACAGATGGTTTAGTAGATAATTGAACGATATGAGAGTAGGGTTTGTTATTTGTAAGTCTTTATGCATGTTCATGCATTCATTCAGTTTTGTGGATTCTTGTACACGTTTTGTTTAGATATTTTTAGATGTGGTATAATTTAAGGTTCTGTTACTTTGGAATGTCGTTGTTGTATGGCCAGAGGAAATTTTGCCATACCCTAGGTTTTGGTGAAACGCCGCCCATTGTTTGGTTGACTATAAACCATTTGCTGGGTTGATTTAACCCAACAGTTGGGTTTGTCCATTTTTACCTAATGCTGGGTTGAAATCACCCAACATTTTTCAAGTGTATGTACATACCAGAATGTCATAGAGACAAGGGCTGGGATCATTTGACCCGAATAATCAATAATCTACCATTGATCTAGCAATGCCATAGCAACCACTTAGAATACCTTAGCAACTGCACTGAAACAAGCAGTGCACCGCTCATATTTTCTTCAGAAAATGTAAAAAGTCTAGTTTAAAAACTACAAATGGGTCGAGGAATGCAGTGGGACTGATAGACGAAATGTCACTTTAGGAAAGAAAGGAAAAAGCAGGAAAAGCTGTCAAATGTAGGTTTATAAGGGATTAAGCTACGGCTCACACCAGACTCCAAAGTTTAGAATGCATTAGTCCTGTTTACACAGGCTTTGGCAAGATTATACTCACACCCACAAAGAGAGAGAGAGAGAGAGAGAGAGAGAGAGAGAGAGAGAGAGAGCGTGCATACACTTAAATAACAGGAAATTTGAAGATCCCAGTCACAGATGGTGGATCGACACAGAGGGGGGTTGACCCCACTGATGGAGGGGGATGTAGATAAGAGGAAGCGGGAGGGGGGTTGCAGAGCTGATAGAGTAGACATATATAGTATACTGAGATAAATATAGGTGGAGAGTCATTGTGTTTTTCAGAGTAATCATGAATTGGATTTCAACGCAAACCGGCTCCTAATCTTCCTCTGTCTTTCCTATGTAATTTAATTCAGAGGACAAATGCATTGACACATATCTTAACAAAAAACAGCTGTATGAATGTTGTGTTTGACGGGGCTGTAGTATTGAACATTTGTTTGGGGCATTTACAGGGTGAATAACAGTTCAGGGCCGAATATCTCCTCACGGTCACTGAATTTGCGTCCTGTTTGCGGGTCACGTATGCACCTCGAGCTACACTGCGGTGAGAAATGGCCCTGACCTTTATGACAAAAGGGGGACTTGGCCTGGGAAAATTTGTTAGTGGATAATAGATTATAACATGCAACACACTCGGAATTAGTTTTTTGTTTGTTATTTACAAAGGGAAGTACGAGTCAAATTATTCTAATGCCGTGGTCAGACTTGACTTTGAGCATGCGAAATTTATTCGGACGGTGGTACGAAATAGGGCGTTCCTCCATTTTTTACATTTCTGTACCAAGAGGTCACGCTGTGACGTTTTGATCTTCTATTGGTGTCACAAACTCACATGACGTGAATTCGCATGTCAGAGTTCACCAAACTTCAACTTCGCTATGCAGCGAAATGCGAAATATTTTCGGACGGGCTTGCATTTCCTGTCTGACACATTCGCATGCATATGAATGGAAGTCAATGGAACGAAAAGTCAAGTGTGACCACGGCTAAAGTGGTCAACGTCACGCCACAGATTGGGGCCGTATCGACCATTCTGATGCCCCCCTATGTTTTGAAATGTGTATGTGCCCCCCATACATCTACCATTTCCACAACACATTAAAGCTACTAAATCACTGTTAATTTTGATATGTTTCTATATATAACTAATCAGCATTGATATGTTTATATTTAACACAGCAGACCGCTGTGTTGTTGACTGCTTGAGCTTGTTATCTGTTGGTGTAGCATTGACTCGCTGCCACATTTCTTGCGATGAACTCTGTTTTGGCATGTGCGAGAGTTTACAATATGATTCATTGCAAAGGACATCTTTTCTTTTTCTTTGAATTTTGAGTCATAGGTTGTTTGGCTTGTTTGGCTTTAATGTATCTTTTCTGCACATGCATGTGCATGCACTCCCTAATGCTTAAGCAAGAGTGAGTTTCGGATCGTGTTTAAGTCTTAAACTTTGACAGTCCACGTGGTCCGGTCAAGGGGTCATGTTTACAGGCCGGGTTAGGGCATTACCCTTGGAGACCTCGAAAAGTTAGTTAGAGCACTTCCTCTGCTTTAGCTATTATGAATCTCTCAAAGATCTTATTCACTTGTGTTTTAGTTGCATGCGTGGGGGAAGGTATCTGAAATATAAATATTTCCTTTTCTCTGTCTCTCTCCTTAAAGTTTTGCAATAAAATATTTGATTTTGAGAGGTCTATATTGTTTTGTTTTTCAAACCAGATTAAATCCAGCTTTCGAGCAAAAAATACAGGTAAATATTTTTCATTTGTGAGTTTCTTTGGTTTCATATATGCAATATTAACATCTGTGTTCTCAAATAAATAAGCAACCTTTTTTGTTATCATGGAGTATAGCTTAAAGGTCCTGAAGTTTACTGTAATGTTTATACTCTTTTATATCGTTCAAAACAGATGTAAATGCCTACTTGACACATTTAGCATCACAGAATGCAGTAGTTAAACGGTAGTGCTTAGCGACTGGCAGAATCTTCTTAAAGCGACTTTAATCTGCTCTCCTGAGGGGTGCGGTCTTTATGCCATCTCCAAAAGCACAGGATCAGCCCGCCAGTTGTTGTCCAATCACAGCTCAGAGACCTTGGCTCATACAGTTTGAGATTTATTATTATTGCTCTTCTCATTATTATTACTCTCTGTATTAACTTTTTAAAATGAGGTAATCTGTGATAATTTAAACCATAAAACATGGCATAATTTAAATTAAATTTATATTTTCCAAGACATAATCAGTTGTTTTCAAATCGTCATAAATTAGAACAATTACACTGTAAAGAATTATTTGTTGTTTTTGTTGGTTCAATTTAAAAATTGTTGAGAAATTTAAGTTAATTTATCTTAAAAATATTAGCAACTCAATGAATTTCTCGTCGAGTGGACTAAACTTGTTGAGTTGACTAATATTTTTAAGTTGAATTAACTCAAAATTTTAAGGCAACCAGGTAACTTCTTTTATCAATTCAAAAAAAATTTTTTTACAGTGTATTTTATGTATTGTTTTATGAAATAAGTAGCATTCTCTCACTGTAACTTGAATAATTTATAGAATTCAAATATTATATAATTTACATTTATATTTTTTGTTGTATTTTCTAGCTATGTTTTAGAAAATATTTCTTCACTTGTTTTACCGCTGATTTGAATTAAAATTAATCAATAAAATCCCAGGGACAGGTGGGCCCATTTTTATTACTGTATAATTTGCATAAAAAGTATAGTTTGAAAACTATGGTCTTTTTAATAAAAAATATGTTCATTCTAGTGATATAATTTAATGGCCCTAAAGTCATAATAATGAAAAACTACATTTTTAGAGCAAAATATGACTTACTTCTTTGCCTCCAACAAGTGTCTTATTTGTTTCTAAACACTTTGACCGCTCTTGTTTTTTTTGCCCTCTTTAACACCTCACTCTATCAATGCATCTTGTCTATGCGTGTCCACGTACACCTGCAGTGTAAACAGGAAACGGAGAGCATATAAATGCACCGAGTTGCCAAGGAAAAGGTCACAGTGGTGACGGGAGTTGATCGAGATCCAATAGCGTAGATGAGAGGACTGAGCTAGCATAATCCTAGCCGATTACTCTTACATTACAGGGATAGGAAGATATAAAAAATACAGAGATTAAAGCAAAAATACCTTATTTTCTCTACATTTAGGCTACAGTTAAAACAGAAAATCTGTAGCTGTAGAGGATTAGGCACATTGATCAAGTTTGATGGTATTAGCACTAGGAATTATTGTTTGTGGCACCCGGCCTGGAGATGTTTTCATATTCACTGAATCAAAGCTGTGTTGCATTGGAAGCCCCCATGCTTATAACAATGAGTTGTGGCAAAAGTCGATACCAATTCCGTTGGCGTAAATTGAGATATTTCACAATCAAGCATCTTATCAAATATTTTTCATAAAAAGAAGCAAAAAAAGATGAAAAAGTAAAAGAAAGGAGTTGTAAAGGAACAAGTTAGAGGATGACAGAAAAGAAGCTGAAATGAGAGATGCGCACGGCATATTGAAAGAAAGAGAGATGAAGGAAAGAGTATATTGGGAGATACTTACAGAGCCAGTGAAAGAAATGAGAGAGAGCGAAAGAAAGAGAGACAGAACTGGAAAGCTATGTGATATTTCTCTTAAAAGCAGCGTATCTCTATATAAAGTGATTGGCTATGCAGAGGTGAAATGTTCTGTTCTCTCGCTGAATAAAATCACTCCGGCAATTTCCTACCTGGCAGCTTTCACAGATGCCTTTAACCCCTGCCTCTGGATCTCTCTTTTTCTCTCTCCTCCCCCTGGTTCTCGTGAAAATTGCTAGCAACATGACAGAAATGCGGGTTTCTTTCCAGAGGGCCAGGGGGGTTGAGTTGCACAGGAACTGAAAAGAAGATCTAGAGGAGAGTAAATGATTTTAAGTTGTTCAAAAACTATCATTACCATGAGACACGGAATGGGCTTCTCTGGCAGCATGCGTAGAGCTGGAGAATTTATGAGTGTGCGTGTACATTCTCATAAAGAGCACTTCAGTTTATAGCCCATATTCAGTTATGATGTCATTCTCAGCCTATAGTGTAAGCACTGGAAACATGAAAGACATGGACTTTCTCACTTCAAAATGTCGTTTTTAAAATGACCATTTTTGCTTGTGGACCAACAAAGGATGCAGTACAGTGTACAGACTTGTAATGAATCAGGGATGTTGCTTTAATGAAAATTGACAATATGTAAATATTATATATAATACAGAGAATATAATAATTGTGTATGTATCAACTAATGGAATGCACACCCACTCAGTGGACTTGACACACCCACTCAGCAGACTTGACAATCAATTAGTCAATTTAGTTATTATTAAGGGAAACTTAGAAAAAACAGAAAGGCCACATAAAACAAACAAAATAATGTGATTGTTATGCCAATACATCCATCAAACGCTCAAAACCCGTTTGGCACATTTCATTAAGGTCCTACTTTTGGAGATAAATTGATAAGTTGACATGTTACGTTTGTTCCATTTGGTGAGGAAGAAAAGAAAACAACGTTCCCCCATTCCAAATATTAGATTTTGCGAGATTGAATTCCCACTCACCTCACGAAACTCAGTTCAGACGAGAAGTTTAATTGAACAAAGTCTAAATTCAGAGTTTGCGAATATTCTGTTGTGCTGTCTGGAGTTGGTTTTATCAATTGTGGTACAGTAGAAGTGTAGTTGACATGAACATATTCTCTTTGTGGCTTTCAAGCACTGGATTTAGGATGTCTAAATGGAAAGGCTTTTATCTCGGTTTCCCATGTTTGCACACGACGGATCGGTGCATTATCCACTTTCTCTTCCGCTGTTATCTGCCATTATATCTAATCATTATCATTACCATCAAGCTCAGCGTAGCTGGCTTGTTCCTGCTCTGCTGTCCATTTTTCAAACACTAACTTTTCAGTCTCTATACACCATTAACTAAACAGATGGTTCGGTTATCACTGTTATGCAGAACGTTTTCATGTCCCCGTCACATACTGCCTGATTTACTGTGATATTTTAAAGAAGCTGACTATTAAACTAAAACTATTAAACTGAAACTCAAATCTAAACTTTTTTTTTATTACCATTAAATGAACATTAGTTGAATATATATGAAGGAATTCGTAACTGTTTTACGAGGTGACTAATTCGTATGAATTCGTACAATCTTATTTCTACGTTTTAACACGATTTGCTTTCATGCCAGTGTCGTTAGGTTTAGGGGCGGGGTTAGGGGAGGGGCTTCATTATTGCTCTTTGTAATAATCGTACGCTTTTGTATGATTCACATCGTACAAATTCTTACGAATTTGCCACCTCATAAAATAGTTACAAATTCCTGTGAAATCTTGTTGATTGTCAGTTTTAATGAACAACTACAAGACATAACAGGTAAGTACGTTTTTGGTAAACAATAGAAACGTATTAGAATTAGTATTAGCTATGAATATTATGTTTTGTGCTGTTAAATATTGCATCATATAACACAAATTATGAATCCAAATAAGACATTATAAACTTTTAAAACATTAAAATCTTCATTAGCTTGCCATTTCAATCCTGTCAGTCATCCTGTTACTTTTCTTGCCATAAAAAAGAAAATCAAATACAGTATAATTATTAAAACTTTTCATTTAAGCTATCAACGATTTACCACCCAGAACCTATTTCTGAACATCCGATATACCCTTTAAAGCCTGGCTCAGACTACAGGAGTTTTAAAATCCTGACAGATTTCAAATTCTGGTTGCAGCACACACATAAGGAGAATCTTAACAGATTCTCTTATTTAAAATCTTAAACCTGGCTCAGACTACAGGAGTTTTAAAATCCGGAAAGATTAAAAATCTGGTTGCAGCACACACATAAAAAGAATCTTGACAGATTATTTTATTTAAATTCTTAAACAAGCTCACACTCATCAGTGTACAACTAAATTACACATATTTTACATATCCATAGGATATGCAGTTTTGTAAAAGGAGCTAATAGTAACCGTTTTAATGGGTTTACTATTTTTAGATGTTGACATCACATCTACATTTGAATCTCTTTTTCAAGCACTACAAAAATAGGTTTGCCCTTTGTAAACTTGCATTTATGAATGTGAAATGTCCAGATAAGAAAACGTTGGGGCGTAAAGTTGTGTTTATAAATAAGCCTAAAGGTAGCAAGTGCAAAAATAAAAATTTAGAAAGTTTGATTGGAAGTTTTTTTATTTCATAATTGCACATCAAAAGACATTCTAAGACACCCAAACTACAGGATAATATTAAGATTATCATACCAGAGGACGCCTCTTACGTCATCTCACCGGGAAACAGAAGTAAACAAAGGGACATCGCAAAGTTAATTTCACGTGATCTCACCTGGCAACGGTTGTGTAACGTCTTTGTCGCTCTCTGAATGATTCTCTGTCTGTCTGTCCAAAGCCGCGGGAACGTATTTTGAGCAGGGGGTGCTATAATGCTTTTTGCTAGGGCTGAAGTTATGACTGTGCTTTGGGCGAGCCGCTTAAGTTTAATGTTAATAAATAACGGAAGAAAAAAAATAGTTGCTGCCGAGAATAAAGATGAATGCCAATGTGATTATAAGATACAGCATAAAAACAAACACATACACGCATGTTATCTGTATGCCTATAGCCAAATAACAATCTGTTGAACGAAACTACAAGCTGCGCGTTAGCAGTTAACTTACCCGGTACATTTAAAACCGACGCGACTTCTCCCCAGCTCTTTTCCTTATCTGTGCGGTTGTGGTATGTTTTGGAGGATACATTATATAGACAATCATGCTGTTGCCACAAGTTGTTCTTCCATCTCCGCTGTCCAACGTACGAGCTTTCGCGGTCGACATTTTTAAAGGTCTGTCAGTCACCTCCGTCACCTTGCAGATGTGCCTCTCATTGGCTGTTGCGAAAGTACCAACGTCATCACCCCGATTTAAAATCCTAAATATCAAACATGTTTGATATGATCGGGGCGGCCCCGATTTCTCTCGGAGCAGATCGGGAGGTGTAAGATTCGATCTGTGAACGCCTCACATTACGTGATAATCTGGGCCGAACCTCGGACCCGATCGAGGTTCTGGACCCCATTTTTTCAAAGATTCTCGGGAGGGGAAATCGGGGTAAAATCTGGCCGAGAATCCTGTAATCTGAGCCAGGCTTAATAGAAATACTTTCTTAGGCTTTTACAAAGTATTTTTTACAAAGAGCACAAAATGTGCTTAGATTTAAGTTTCCTTTTGAAGTTTCGGAGCCACAGAAGTTGTCTTCGACCGCAGACTGAACTGTAAATGACAGGCCCTGTTACACATTGTTCTTGTCTGTTATCCCTCACTGGCCTGCGCCGCAGTGTGGCATGTGTGCTCCGGGTTTTCTTTTTGGTAACCTGGCGACCTTGTGTGCATATGGTCTGATCAGACAGCTTACCTTTTCTGTGGTCTGCCTCGGAGGTCCATCTCAGGACAAGAGCTTTACAGCATCAGGATCAGCCGGCCTGACCTCAATGAGTAGCAGGACGGGTAATCTCCGGAACACAAAGGGAAAACAGAGTCCTTGGGACAAACGCTCAGGCGAGGCTGCCTAGACGGCACATTTATTTTACGTTATAAAATGGAGGATGAAGTTTTGGATCGAAAATCTGATTTTATGAGCCGCCATCGTACAATATCCGCTTTAGGGACATTTTTTTAAGTGATAGTGAAAATTCTTTCATCGTGTATTCATGTCATATCATTCCAAACCCGTACTACTTTCTTTCTTGTCATAAACACAGAACAAGATATTTTGAAGAATGTTTGTAAACAAAGAACATTGGCCCCCATTGACTTCCATTGTGTGCACACAACCACTGAGAAATTTCTCAAAAAAAGATCGACATGCTTTCTTGACAAACAGTTCAAAGGCTTGTTTTATTCCTAAACTAGCCATTATTAAAGGCTCTTTTCACCAACATTAATGAGATACCGTATGAAAGATTAGCTTTTTTAAATAATTTTATAATCTTACAATGTTTTCATTCCCCGCTCCTCCAAATTGTTCTAATTATTCTTCCTAATGCAAGTCTGTAATCGTAAACTCCTCCGACCTTCTGCCACGGTTTTCCAACTTGGCTCGCTGTTATTTTAATAAAGTCATTATTATGTTACCTGACAACCAATTTCACACGATTCATTTAAAAGAAGTAACACCAACTAACTTCGGCAGTGGTTCAATGTTTTGTAGATCTGTAATTGGCCGTGGTCATGTAGTGTTTATGGTTTCTACTATTGACCTAAAGCCCCACCAAATAGGCCACCTACACATCATATCTATCAATCTCAGGGCTATTACCGAACAGACCGCGCAAGCAAGGCCAACGCTCACGCGGTAGCCTGTTTGCTTTAACCCTGCTAAATGGAAGCCATCCCAGAGATTAATAGAGCTGGCATGAGGCATTTTGTTTGCGTTTCACCTAGAGGTAAAATGAAACCACTGGTGCATGACCTGCATGTACTCAGTTTTTCTTTTACATCCAGGGCTTTGTGGAGAGAATAATACATTTCTCAAGTTCCAGTTTAAATGTGATTCTTAATAAGAAATAACTTAATGGAGATCCATGTATGAAGGTCATCGATTAACTAATTAATTAATTTTCCGACTAAGATTCTGTTGACCTTTGAAATGAATAGCAATGTAATCTTATATTCCAGAATAGACATTATAATATTTGACACTCTTCAGATTAGTTTAACAGAATTGTGTATTTAATACAGTCTGGTGTGCTTTATGGGAATTTCCGTCTGCTGTTTTTTAAGCAAATTAATGCTGAACGTAAGAGACCTTCATTGATAACAGTGTGTGAAAATCAATTAGGCGCTCAAGTATGTGTTCCTGTCTGAATTTTCAAAAGACACACTCGCATCGAATGAGCGTTACGAAGATGCTCATGATATACTGTTACACAGATGCTCACGACATACTATTAAAGGGATACTTCACCCAAAAATGAAAATTCTGTCATGAATTACTCACTCTCTAGTTGTATACATTTCTTTGTTTGGTTGAACACAGAGAAATATATTTGGACGAATGCTTGTAACCAAACAGTTCTTGGACCCCATTGACTAAAGTCAAAAGTGCCCCAGAACTGTTTGCTGTCCTACATTCTTCAAAATACCTTCTCTTGTGTTCAACAGAACAAAATAAATGATAAAGTAATTTTTTCTACTATGATAGGGTCAAAGAACGGTTTGGCTACAAGCATTCGTCCAAGTCAAACGCACTTATTTCTATCCATTGTCATTGACATTAAATTGTTTAAATTTAAAGATTAAGGAAAGTTGGGTCTATTTATTCACCAAAGGCTTCTTTAGATTGTGTATGCATTTGCAATTAGTAATACAAACAAAAATAATATTAACATAAAAAGTGGTTCTTTGCTGGATAATTTTAGCTTTTTGAAGTAATCTAAATCTTAACATTAAGACCTTGTTAAGCCTACCAATGAAAGAAAACATGCAGCTCCTTTTAATTACAGGGTTGCTTCCCACACAAACTGTGACAGAATAAAATTTGTGTTAATTTATCACAATTAATTGTTATTCAGTAGAAAGCAAATTTGACCCATTATATTTTCCTTTGTGATTATTGCCACAAGTCAATTTTACAAACCTTGAGGTGGAATGGGTCATCCTGGGACAGTATGCTGCGTCACCCACAGATTCTGTTTTGGGTGAACAGTGTGAATTTGTGGGCTTGTTGAATGCCATGTAATAAAATGAAACCAATAAATAAAGTCCTTGCACCTTAAGCTGTAAGCGATAACTTTCAACACTGTGACATTTATTTGTCATTGTGTTCCTGCAGCAGTGTTGGGCAAGTTACTCTGAAAAAGTAATTAATTACTAGTTACTAATTACATATTCAATAGTGTAATTAAATTACTGTACAAATTACTCTCTCCAAAAAGTATTTAACTACTCATTACTAATTACTTTTTATATCCTATATCAACCTTGATTAGTTAAGTGATTGAAGGATAGACATGAAACAGCTCTTTTAATTCATTCAAAAAAATAATATAAAACTACATAAAGTAGTATTATTAACTGACCAAAGTGTTACTAATGTGAGAATTATATATTAAAGCCTGGATTTTAAAGTTAGACTTTACATTTTGATGTCAATTCCACTACTGCACACACATATATTACACAAAGTATTTAGTTTAATTACATCAAAAGTAACTGTAATTAAATTACAGAAAAATAAGAGTAATCCCTTACTTTACTTTTTCAAGGGAAAGGTAATTAAATTACAGTAACTAATTACTTAGTAACTAGTTACACCCAACACTGTCCTGCAGTATTTATACATGGAGACATTTTAACCAAAAAGCTTTATACACATTTCTTACGCGCTTTTCCTTAAATCCAATTCGGTATGTTTACAACACCTTTCCTTTGAAGCATCATTGCTTCATTCGCGCATTACAACTTACAGAACAAGCTGTTTAACAAAAGCACAGGGCTTCAAACATTTGTTGTAATATTGTTTTGTGTCATTCCCGAGTTTAAGCGTGTTTGGTGAAGCTTGTCGTGAGTGGTAATTGATAATGTGAAAGCGGTTGTTGTGTGCATTTTGTTGTTGTTAGTGGAAGCTGCTAGGATCTTGGCCTCAGTGTTTTATTGCGTGTTTCTGATATGTTCTTCACTTTTTTCGCTCGGGATTGTAAAGAGATTAAAAGAGATTAAAGAGATTTTCGTACAAGGTGGTATCTGTTCACAGGAATGCACCTGCAACAGAATTTCATGTAACTAATGTATGAACTGTTGTATGTAATGTATGTACTGTAGAGACACCAGATGTGTCTGGACTGTGGAGCACAAAACCAGTCATAAGGGTCACAAGGGTCACATTTTCAAAATTGAGATTTTGACATCATCTGAAAGCTGAATAAATACTATTTGAATAAATAATAATAATATGCTATGGTTTGTTAGGATAGGACAGTATTTGGCAGAGATACAACTATTTTAAAATCTGGAATCTGATTGTGCAAAAAATCGCCTTCAAAGTTGTCCATCAGAGGCGCTGTAGCAGGCAGTTGCTAAGTAGAAACAGGTTTTTTTAACACGTTCAGTTGGCATACCGCTGTAATGACGTTGTGGAGAATAGATGAACCCAAAAGCTGAAATTGTAAGCTTTACATAGATACCAAACTTGAGTGAATAACACAGAGTGGGCAGCAGCGAGCGAAGTTTGTAGGAGTGTTTCCGGCCATTTTTGTTCACGATTTTGCTGCATCCACTCACAAACATTGTTTTATATTTACAGTAGGAAATTTACTAAATATCTTCATGGAACATGATCTTTACTTAATATTCTAATGATTTTTGGCATAAAAGAAAAATCAATCATTTTGACCCGTACAATTGTATTGTTGGCTTTTGCTACAAATATACTAGGGCTGTCACAATAAACCGACGATAAATATCATGTGATTTATGCACAGCTTTTGAGTGAAGTAAGGGAAAATGCTGCTGCATCCGAAAGCCAGAGGGCGCTCTCGTGCGGAAACTCCAAATACTCACTGCAGAAGAAGACCATAACACGTTCTAGAATCTAGGAAATGCCTATGGACATCTTTTATAACTTACTCAAGCCTCATCAGGTATTTTTATGATAATAAAGTATATTTATAATGATCATGTTTGACGGGTGTTGCTTTTTCAAATGCACATTATAAGCGACTCAAACTCGCACTGCTTTTAGATCGAGCAGCATTTCCTACTGAGCCGTGCTGCACGGACAAGCATAAAAAAATCGACACATTGCATATCGCAGCCAGCTTGATTACAATAGGATTTAGTTGGTATCGCGATAAATTATCGTGCAGCCCTAAAATATACCCATGCTACTTATGACTGGTTTTGTGGTCCAAAGTTACATATAACATTTTTATAACGATTTGTAACCTCATATTTATTCTATTTTATATTCTGTCTGAAAATGGAACAAACTCAATCCACAGCATTTAGTTTAATTGGAGTTTACCTTGGGTATGCATTTGAGTCATTTTATTAAAAACAACTTTATATTTGCTTTTTGACCCTTTATCTTTGTGTGAGGGACACGGATCAGTCTAAATATTTTGAGGTGAAGATAAAGGGCTTATAGTGTGCTTCACAGGGACGTTACGAGGGGGGAGGAAGCATCTGGCCTATTACGAGGGTTCCCGGCCTTCTGGTGCGACGGTCGAATCAGTCCCCCAACAAGGTTGACCTCACCTGGCAAATTAAGTTCTACAAATCGGATCTGAGGCTTGGTGGCGCTCAGGGGGCTAAGAAAATTGAAACACGCAGAGGTGTTGTCACCAACCAGATGTACATTTGCAAATATATGGCTACAAACATGTACACAGAGCTGTATTTATTTTCAATTTCTTTGTACAGCCCTTTTCACAATACGTATTGTTCCAAAGCAGCTTTACAAAGAATGCCTTGCAAATCTCCAAGTAAGCCAAATGCGATAACGGCAAAGAAAACTCATGGAAATGTTTAGGTAGATGGAGAAGAGACCCTGTGATGAACCAAAGGCACGGGGTCGAACAGATTTTGGGGGATTATGCTAGTGGAATTTGGAGGGTGTAGATAATTTGTAGTTAATTTGTCCACCCTTGCATTGTCGAATTGAGGTCATCCAGATATTTTGTATTTATTGTTCATAAATAAATTCTGTACACTGCAAAAAAAATCTTTGCTGCCCTAAAGGTCCAGTGTATGAAATTTAGCGGCATCTAGTGGTGAGGTTGTGAATTGCAAACAATGGCTCACTCCACCGCTCACCCCTCCCTTTTGAAGCACTACAGTGGCTGACATAGGACAAACATGTTGTCATGTCTTCGCTTCTTTGCCGAAGGAGAAAACATATTTACACACTCTGTAGAGCAGTTTGTCTGTTTAGGGCTAATGTAGAAACAACATGGTGAATTCCTTGTAAGGGGATATACATAACGCTTCATTATTCAAGCTCTTTATACACCAATGAAGACATAGTTGTGTATATTATATTGCATTTCTGTCAATAGATCCTCCAAAAAATTACACATAGCACCTTTTAAAATTTTTAAGTAAAATCAACTTGGCTTTACAGGCAATTTCAGCTTTTTGACATTACTTCAGCACATCAAAATAAGTTAAGCACTTTCAACCTATTTTTTTAAGTTATATTTAAGTTATATATCAACTGAATTTCATGTTATATCAATTTACCGCTGGCCAAAACTTAAGTTTAAATGACTTGTAAAGACAAGTTGCTTTTACTTCAAATTTAAGGCAGAAAATACTTTTTATAGTGTATATTTGGAAATATGTGTTGTTTTTGTGCTGTTATTTCCATACTATATAGTAGGAAAGTAGACACAAAACAAGTGCAATAAGGGGTTTGTCTCATGTTTCTCAAGGGCCCAAATTTGACACTATTCCACTGGTTGGATGATGGAAGATGGGCCACAGGTGTGTGTTGACGGTTGGCAGGGGTTGGATCTGAGATAACAGGCTCTAATGAAAACTTAGAATGCATCAACACATACAGAATAGATTTGTGCTATGATGCAATAAGTAAAATCAGCCAATGCGAGTGAAACAAAAACACCGGACACTTGTTTGCTTCCTAAATGTTAACTTGTCTATTGGCCTAATAATTATGGAGGTGAAGGGTCTCTCTCTCTCTCTTGCTTCTTAAATTGTTTGTCCTTGGTCCCTCTTCCTCCCTATCTCATTGGCCTGGCTGTGTTTCTGTATCTCTAATGAGACAGTCCTGTCCTGACCTGACACAGCAACTTACTTCTGGCTAACCACTAATGAGCAATATGAGGTGCTCCACTCGTTCATTTACACCCTCGCTCTCGTTCTCTGTCTCTCTTCAGCATCACAGACCCTGCAGTGGTTTTGCTTTGAGGTCAGAGGAGGAGGAAATGAAAGGAGGGTAAATAAATGATAGGGTAAGTACCCCAGGAGTCATTACCCATGAGTCCTCACAGATACAATCAATTCTGATTGGCCTGCTGAGATCTTACTCACAAAGGGCTTGTGGTGTGCGTTCAACATGCGTTTTGTGTTTGCCAACCACGAGGCAATAACTCATGTATTTGCTTCAGGGCAGAACTGCTTCTGACGGGTGGGGAAATTAATTTAGGAAAGAAAGTATGAAAGTATTTTTGTATCTGTAAATGTGTGGAACTGCATGCGGCATGAGAATGTGTGAAACACAATGCGTACAGGAACAGAAAATAGCTTTGATATAGCTGGACTGAATGTCAATACAAGCCATACTGGTTCGTTTATTTCATCGTTCTGAATGTGTGAGTACTAATGTTGGGTTTAAGTATAACTGAAATAGTGATCTCTTTGTATTTTTGAAAACGTTTTGATTATTTACTGTTTTGTCTCGATGTTTATTTTGAAAAAATTGAGAAAAGATATTTGGAAGAATGCTTGTAACTAAACAGTTCTTGGCCACTATTGACTACAATAGTAGGAAAAATTGCTTCATAAAGTTCTTTGTTCTGTTGAACACAAAAGAAGATATTTTGAAGAATGTAGAAAAGCAAACAGTTCTGGGGGACCTTTGAATACCATTGTAAGTTTTCCTACTATGGTAGTCGATGGTGACCAAGAACTATTTGATTACAAGCATTCTTTCAAATATCTTTCTCTGTGTTCAAGCAAACAAAGAAATGTATACAGATTTGGAACAAGTCGAGGGTGAGTAAATGATGACAGATTTTTTGTTTTTGGGTGAACTGTTCCTTTAAATGAAAAATTATAATGATATTAGCCAAAGGCATCTTTAATTGGATTTATTTTGTGTTTTACTGTTTTGGCCAATGAATCACACTCAAAATACAAGTGTAGAGGTGGAAAGAGAGTTTGTAACCAATGTGGCTGTAATGGCAAAATAGGTGCAAAATGTATATGTGTATAATATATGCAATATGTACCCTATATTGTCAACAAAGCCATCGTGAGAATATAGTACATACATCATCCATCTCAGAGTATGTAGAGTAGCATTTTTCTCCTGCGCTGCATGCAGCTGTCTCTGTGTGAATGGGGAATGGAGTGTGTTTGTTTTTGTGACAGTGCCTCAGCGCGTTCTACTTCCCATGCAAATGTATCTAGTATATGCATGAAATGATTTAACCGCATGCAACAGATTGCGACTTGGTACGGCGGCACAGCAGTTAGCCCACCCCGCAGGACCGCTGCTTTCCACATTCAATGCTTCGGTCTAACAGTCGGAGACAGGCCTTCGTACGTTTCGGCTTACAGAGGGAAATGTGTGTGCTCGCATGTTTGTGCATGAGCACATTAAGCTTAAAAAGAGAGACAAGACTTGTATCTTCTTTGCTTGTTGTGTAATCGTTGTGGAAAGCTGTCAGAGACGGTTGGAGATTGTTTTATTGTTCCGTACGGAAGCAGGACTTCCAGTTTTTATTATTTTACATTCTCCTCTTTCGTTTTCCCCCTGTTGTTTCTTGTTTTCTTTTCTTTGTGTGTGTGCATGTGTGAAAATGTGTTTCCTGTTGATGTCACACATACAAAGAGACTATTGGAAATTGCTCAATTATAGATGCGAAACTGGGTGCAGTTATATAAATAGCATGTGTTTGTGTGAACGTGTGTTTGTAGATTTATGTGCATTTTGTATCACACGTGACACAATTTTTCCAAGTAGGACGTGTTTCTGTATCCGTTTTCGGTAACACTTTAGAATAATGGTCCGTTGTTAACAAGTAACTATGCAGAAAGTAATAGGCAGTACTACATTAACACTTACCTTAACACTATTAACTAATATAGAAGCAAGATTAACTAAGCAGTAAGTAATAGCTAATTTAGGACAAAGGTAGTTCCTTATTTGGTATTTGATAATTACTAAAGAAAAATGCCATCATTGACAGCTACTTGAGAACTATGACCAATTAATAAAGAAAAAACAATTAATTACTAATCTCAACATTAACGTACATAAAGTGAAAAAATAGGTTGTTTGTGGAAACTAATTTATGAATAAATACAAATACCAAAAGCCAAATACCAAAACATGAATGGATATATTCTACATATATAGCCTATCCATAGAGATATATTTCATGTAGTACTGCCTATTACTTTCTGCATAGTTACTTGTTAACAACGGACCATTATTCTAAAGTGTTACCCCGTTTTCTTCTTGCTACATAGAACAACCAATGAGATTTTAGGGATAAGCAGGGTGTTTGGGTTAGGGAGATGAATAATGTCATTAACTCGTACTGTAGCTCCTTTCTGAGGAAGATATTTGGTTAGGGGTAGTTTTAGGACTAAAGCGTTTGTACAAACCTGAGAAAAAACTCACCATTAGCATTTCCATTTATCTCAATATCAAATGTTTTTATGCTTGCATAATGGGCACTCCATGTTCCAAAAAACAAAAACATAAAAATGATGTTTTTTAGACATTTGCCAGCTAAAAGCCAAGACGGATTAGCTATCCACCTTTAGAGCTAACTGTCGAAGCAAACCACCCCAAAAAGTAATGTTTTTGCTCAGGGTTTGCTCTTTATTCAGATGTTTCTCTGTAAATTGTTTATAAAGAATCTTATGGAAGCCAATTAGACCAACTAACTTGGAGAATGGAGCTGTAAAATGAATGTTGTATAGGTAAAATAATCAGGATTTGAGTAAATCTGATGAGAAATGTTTGAATTCATATTGAAATTTTCAGTAATATTGATTTGTTTGTACACTTGTACGCAAATGTGAGCTCAGTTTGTGGCACTATTGAGATCAGTTCTGAAACTTTAATGGAGACGTTTGTGAGATTGCTGGATCTCACTTGTCAGATCACTTGTGATCCGAATGACCAAAACAGGGCCTTATAAAGACTGCAGGGAGCCCGAGAGCGGTTGCCGACCCCTGGATTAGGGGATACATTATGCAGTTTGTACCATAAAATACATTGCCTATGTAAAGTCCCCACAATGTATGGAAACAAGCGTGTGTCTATGCGTGTGTTGTTCACACATCATACTTTTGCTCTAAGGTAAGGTTGTGTAGTACGACCAGTAATTGTACCCTGAGAGAAACACATGACTTGTACAAACCAAACCTGTCAGACATGCTCGTGGCACATTAACACATCGACACACACAAATAGCTTTCTTTCTGCTCATTAAAAGCATGTTTTTTATTTTTTTATTTTTCTGTGTATGTGATGTTTTCATGTTTGTATGTGTCTGCTATAGCATTGCTTTGCTTATATCTGTTTTATTGTTAGACTGCGTGTAGTTGTAAAAAACGGAGAGCGAGAGAGAGAGAGAGAGAGAGAGAGAGAGAGAGAGAGAGAAATAAAAAAAATCAATAAAAATGTTGTTGTGAAGTCATATTACTGTGTAAACAGCAGGAGCGAAAGTTTTTGTTTTTGTTTGGTTCTTTTCTTTTTTTACACATTATTATAGTGCCATATCATTGTTTCTTTATATGGATATTTACATTTACATTTATTCATTTGGCAGACGCTTTTATCGACTTACAAGTAGGAGATTTTCCCAAAGAGGTGAGGAACCAGTAACATTTGAATTGAATTACAATTGAGTGGATCATTCAGCATCTTCGGGGGTCCGATGTGCCCTTAAAGTGATAGTTCACCCAAAAAAAACCTGTCATCATTTACTCGTTCAAACGTTCATTTCAAACCTGTATGACTTTCTTTCTTCCGCAGAACACAAATGAAGATATTTTGAAGAAAGTTGGTAACCGAACAGCACTGGCCCCCATTCACTTCTACTGTATGGACACAAAACCAATGCAAGTGAATGGGGGTCAGTTAACAACATTCTTCATAATATCTTCTTTTGTGTTCTGCGGAAGAAAGAAAGTTATGCAGGTTTGATATGACACGAGAATGAGTAAATGTAACTCTTTTAAAGAGCCTATTTTCTATTGTACATGTGGCCAAGGTTGATGCGACTTTATCAAAAGAATGAGTAATGTGATTGCCTTTTAGACAGTGAAATTAATGAGTCATTTAAATACAAAGTGGACAATTTAATTGGCAGTTAATGACTTTTTTAAAGTAACTTACCCAACCCTGTTCACGAGTCAAACTAGTTAACTGGTAATGACTTCATCTAATTAAAATGCAAATATCATCCATGTATGTGAAGGCGTACAGTATATGTACATTAACTCACCATGTATCTTCCTTTCTCATGTGGAACACAGAAAGTGATTTTTTTCACAAATCAGACAAAGAAATCATCATGCCAAAGAACGAACACTTAGAAGTAACAAACATGTCATATTTACTTTCATTATGTTCGATATAATTTAGTCACATGAGCGTTTCATAACCCTAAACAAATGACAATACACTGGAATTCCTGCTCTGCCCATTTTCCCGATATAGCTTAGAGGTGCAATTTAAGAGCCGTGTGTCGCTACCGACTGGGATTCAGCTGCACGACCCTTCAAATGGCCCAAAACCGTAGCGTTCCTTTCGAGCACCTTTTTTAATCAACTATTATTTAACCAGGTTAGTCCCACTGAGATTGTAAATCTCATACGGGGACAAAGTACAGCAAAGGTCTTTACCCCACAGGAAGCGCTGGTCTCCCACAATGAATTGCCCGTAATAGTGTTTTAATTTGACAGCCCAGTAGGTTAGTGTTGTAATTTCATTGTGATGGTATAGCACAATTTTATTGTGTGGCTAAGGTAGGTGTAGCCGGAATCAGTGTTCTGAGGCTGTGCGCACACCAGGTGTGTGTGAATTAGCTGATATGCTTGTCCTCAGACTGACTCTGTCGGCACTCTTTCCACGGTGCTGTTACAGGGGTTATTTCTGCTTTTCGCTCGCTATTCTTGTCCTTGGACAGGCGCTCATGGATCTGCTTGTATTTTCTCTTGGGAAGATACAATGTTCAAACGTTCAACTCTCTCTGGAATCTCTGTCCCTCAACTGTCTTAAAGTTAGCAAAAATGTTGATATTGTCTGAAAAGTTTAAATTTGATATGGTGTGTACAGTAGATAATCTCACATTTTTATTATTATAAAAGTATCAATTGCATCTCTTGTTTTGTGATAAAAGCTATGCAAAGCAGTTAAAGGTCCAGTGTATGAAATTACTTCAGCTGTGTACATGCACAGAAGTTCACAACACACTGTGCAAAGCCCAGGGCTGGACTGGGTAGAAAAATCGGCCCTGGCATTTGTCGAACCCCGAATCTGTCGACGGGGGGGTGGGGAGGGATTTGCGGGGGGGGTGGATGCATGCGTGTCTTTTGCATTTGCGTTGCGTGCATTCGCATTTATAATACGTCCGTCTAAGCAGCCAACGCCTCCGTTACGGCCTCATACATTAGCAGCCCACCGGGAAAACGCCCGGTACGCCAGATGGCCAGTCCACCCCTGACAAAGCCCCTCCCCTAGAGAATCTTTAGTGTTGATTAGCGATTGGCTCCCTTTACTGGTAGGCGGGACTTCCTGATTCTAGAGTGGGTATTATGAACCTTTCACCGTTTCTCATTACAATAGCGAAACTGCAATATGTTCTTTTGATACCGGCCACCCGGACCCAGCAACACTGGCACAAGACCAATGATGAGAGTTTTGGGCATGCCATCATCCAAAGGCAAATGTGTTTGGTAAACCTGTGTGAAGAAAATGAAGTCATTCTTTTAGAATGCACAGCAATGACACCATTATTTTTCATTACCTGGCCTTTCTTTTGTAAGTTGCTAACATTCACAAGCCCTTCAAGAAATGCAAATGTAGCTCTTTAGTTATGCTTTATGCAGGTACTCAGAATATATTTGGATGTATATTTTCTCTCTCTCTCGCTCGCTCTCTCACTTATTCTCGGCAGAAATTAGGTCCACCCAGGTGTTCATTAAGTACTAATCGATTCATCTCGGGCTAAGCTGATATCATATTTCCCTCAGAAGGTGCTCCTGATGTGCAGCTTTATTGAATGCTCATGTGGATGAGGAACAGCAGGAATGCTTTCTGTTTACAGCACAGCATAATGAATGATATCAGATCAGTACTTTATAAATATGTGCGTAGACCAGCTTCATGCCAGCTGATGTTACATTTTCTGACTGAGTTTTTGATGATAGTTTGTGGTGGTGTACAGGGTGTGATTGACTTGACCCATAGTTACTCATTAGTGAATGTGCCATTAAATGCTGGAGGTGTCAGACATTAGCATGTAGAGCTTTTGTGCTTTTAGTCTGTGAATGTGTGCTTGCTGTTTGAGTGTGCTTGTGAGTAGGTCTGTCTTTTGTCTCATGTCTTCTGCCTGTTTGAGTCTTTATAATTAGGTCAGTATCAGATAGTCAAAGGTCTGCTTTTGGCTCTGATCTGTTGAGCATATAGTCACTGTCAAGAAACGTAGTCACATTATTTTATAGATATTTTTCCTGCGACACAAAATAAATGTTTTTCATATATACACATATTTGCATTAATCACTATGACCTTTTAAATCATTTTATAAAATCAGAAATTTTATAAAACACAATCTTTCACTGTTAGTTGATATGAGTTTTTTCTTTTTAATGCTTTAATTTGTTTGGCTCATAGTTTTTAAATCTTTGTTATGGAAATTCATGATTTTTAAATCTTTGTTATGGAATTTTTTTTTTTTTCATTTAATTTGTTTTTCTGCACAAACACAAACCTTTACACAACACAAACCTACAGTATATTTAATGGTTATCGGTCTAATGTCAGTGTGATGAGGTATGAGGTAGGATTAGTAAAAACATTTTATGATACTTTTACAGTCTTTGAAAAAAATCAAATGAAATAACTGGCACCTCAATCTGCATACTATCAGTCCTAAGTAGTATTCTAAATAAGTGTGTTTAAATCCATGAAGTTTTTCCTTTGGAAACACTCTAACAGCTAATTCTGTCCACAACTCATCGGGGAGAGTTTAGTGACTCTTCACTAAATTAATCCATTTCATTTGCCCGGTATTATAGACAACGAATGTTTGAGCTGTCTTAACAGAAAATAACTTGCCCTGACATCTTAAAATATGTCAATGTCATTGTTTTGTCTCAAGATGTATACTCGACTGTAATTGTAATTTTTATAAAAGCGACTTAAATATCCTAATTTAACTAAGGCATAGTCCTGGCCTTGCCTGTGAAACCGGGCTATTATGTAGAAAATATCATAAGAAATAATGAAAAAAACGTTGCACGTCAGTACTGTATGTCCTAGTACTTGCATTCTCTTTTATTGTGCACTCAAATGTGCATAGTTTTAGTATAATAGGTGAACTGAGATACAGCATCAGGTTCCTGAGAATGACCAAGACTAGAGCTTGTGGGTGTTGTGGACCTTGTGGATTTTTATTGGGCTTGATTTGAATTTAATAAGAAGTTAATCTGAAAACCAACACTTGACAACTAAAAACAAAAGCTCCCAAGGTTTTCGTCATTGGAATTTAATGAATTTTCTGTTAGTTCTCATTGCGATCCACCCCACCACCATCGCATGCTGAACACTTTGTTTTAAAGTAAAGGCTGTGTTTCTGATCGGCGGTGAGTATCGTGACGATCTCCAGAGCGAAACCTGATAAGAGAGACCTGAACCTTACAATTACTCACTTGTTGGCATGATCTTCTCCAGCTAGTGTCTATGTGGAATACTCCAGCCCAGAGGAGGGGGGGAAAGAGGTAGATGGGCTGATAACACGTCTTTGTCTGTGGTCATTCAACGTTACACTGATATCTCTTGACCTCGGTTTTATCTCAGTGCTGTGCCTGTCTGACATTTCATGGTAGCGGCCCCTCTTTAAAGCCCCCCTCCCACAGCTACCTTGTGACTTGAGTGAAAGCAGATATCTTATTCTTGGCATTTGGAGAATGTTGAAAACCAACTCTGCTGTTTTCCATCGGAGTCTCCGTTGTGTTCCCAGAAGCACACAGGTCATGTGCAGAAATCCCTCAGGACACACCAGTCATAACCTCAGACAACACAGGCAGGTCCTGAGAGAAATGATCATGAATCTAAATTTGTAACGGTCCTCCAAAGGCCAGTTTTTTGCTCTCTAATAGCACTTTCTGAGAACAGCAGCATCTTTTTGGGGTAATGTAGAACTGTTGTTGCACTGTTTGTCATAACATAAGCTAAAACCTTTTATCAACAAATCACTAGCGAGTATTAATAAAAAACATAAATGCTGATACATTTTTAGTACAACCCAGGTAGTATACAGAACTGTAATATAAGGTACATTTATGCATTTGGCAGACACTTTTTGTCCACTTTTGTGTTTTGTCATTATACACAGCACCAGATGCACATGCCTGGCCCGAAGTTTTCTTTTTTAACAACTCATTTTATCTTTAATCTATATAAATATTCATTTATATTAATATTGTATTCTATATTACTTTATGAATTAAATTTAAACTACTCGGCAGTTATTGATTCTTTGTGGAGGTCTACCGAAAGTTAAGTTTGGGCCACATAACGTTTTTTTATGTTGTTGCTGTTGAAACCGTGTCCCCTGGGGATCGAACCCATGACCTTTGCGTTGCTAAAGAAATGTTCTGCCAGTTAGTAAAATTGTAAGAGCATCACATTTATAGCGAAAAGTTGACGGATTAATTGTTAGGGAACACACATACCGATTAAAAATGTATACCTTAAAATGCGCTGTAAGTTGCTTTGTATAAAGGTGTCTGCCTGAATGTAAATGTAAGCATGTTTTGTCATTATGGAATTTACACAATTATATGTCCGTTATTTCATAGTCCTGATCATTTAGAATACTATTAAATACCATTTAACTGCCAAAATAACAATAATGCACATTATACAAACATTAAAAGCACAAGTTTATCATTAAAAATGTTTTTGGCTAAATATTGGGTTGGGCCTTACAGCCAAATGATGAAACCAGCGATGCATGCATAAGCCTCACGCAGAGGCTGGTCTAAATGGAGAGCTCATCTGTAGCTAAAAGCCCTCATTCTGCTGTTGTGAGGACCCATTGTGTCCATTCTGCGCAAGTGAAAAGTAATTTCTAGCATATTTGTCCTCTTAGTAAATGGAGAGCTTGATGTTTTTCTGTAACTGATTAGTCATGCAGGAGATTTCATTTCAAAGCCTTGTTTTTACATGCTGATTTTACCAATGCTTTAAAACGGGCTGATTTTTTCTCTGTGCTAATGGCCAATCAGGAACACTGGAGACAGGGCCAGAGAAGTTTCTGTTCAAAACAGCTCTCTAATCAAAGTCAGTGTGGCAGGCCTGAATAAATACCGCAATCAGACTCTTTCATACGCTTGCTTATCATTTGGGCAAAGAAGTAAAAGATGTTCTGGATTGCTTTAAATGAAACTAGCCATTCAGCTTATGTGCCCTTCAGCTATGTGTTTTATATATGCACTTCAGTTCAAAAGTTTAGAATCACTCCTATTTTATCCACGTTTTAGAATGATAGTAAAGATATAAAAACTACGGAAAAACACAAACGTAACAATGGAATGTAGTGTGAATAAAAAAATTCAACATAAATCAAATTTATATTTTAGCGTCTAGTATAGTCGTCCCTTGTCTACAATTTGCAGAATTGTTTTTATGGTATTTTGAATCAGCCAACTTCTTAAAGAGACAGTTCGCCCACACTCTAAAAAAGAATAGTGCCATATACTGTAGTACTAAAAGTGGTTCTTGGCTCGTAACCATAAGGGAACACTTTTAGTACTATATAGAACCATATTTTGGTGCTTCAGTGGTTCTTCAGCGGTTCTTTGGGATGACTGAGGTGCTATATAGAACCACTGTGTATCTGTGTAAATTTCGTTGTTCTGATGAACACAGAGAAAGATATTTAGAAGGATGCTTGTAACCAAACAGTTCTTGGCCACCACTGACTTCCAAAAAATTGCTTTATGAATTTCTTAGTTCTGTTTAACACAGAAAAATATATTTTGAAGAATGTAAGAAAAGCAGTTTTGGGGCACAATGATTACCATTGTAATTTTTCCTACTATGGCAGTCAATGGTGGCCAAGAACTGTTTGGTATAGAACAAAGACATTTATACAGATTTGGGGCCACTTGAGGGTGAGTAAATCAAGACAGAGTTTTCATTTTTGGGTGAACTATTCCTTTAAGGTCTCACTCACCCTGATATGATTTTTAAACAGTTTTGAAGGAGTTTAAATGTGCAAGGCTATTATTTAACTTTGGTAAAAGTCATCCATGTCAAAAACATTTTCATAAAAAAAGTGTTGCTATGAAAGAAACTAGTAGCGGTTATGTGCTGGTTCCTATCAATATCATCATTTTAGAAATGGTCCAAAATGCGCATATATTAAGACAAGGGTCAACTATAATAGTTGTTGACGTAAAAAAAGCCTAACTATGTGCTTAGGATAAGGGTCTTTTTCATAAATGTCAGGTAGGCAAATTGTGTCGTGACACATTTTGTAAGGCCCCAAAGCAATCTTTTTTTGTTTTATGATCGTTTTGTGTTTCATATTGTTTTGAACCCTACGATACATTTTTAATTAAGATGTTTTGTGATGGCTTTCTTCTTTAGGTTTTCTTCTGAAATCAGCAGGCTCTCCCAACGTACTCCTTATAGTGTTGTGTTTTAAACAGTATTTGTTATGTAATGTGTGCGTCGTGCGGTTGTGCAAAAAATGACTACGGCATGAAAAAGTTTCGTACTTACAGAGAGAGAGGCCACACAATTTAAAGCCCCACTTTTAATGCAAGTCTTTTCAGCACTTTGTATTGGTTTATGGCAATATGGTGTTTAGGAAACTATCCAATGGGCTACACAGGTTCAGAAAAAAAGTAGATTTATATATATATATATATATATATTATATATATATATGTTTATACATATATATATAGTTATAGATTCATAGTTATTTGAAGCTTTAAAAGAGAACAGTACACACTTGCACACGTGAAGATAAGCACAATGTCTGATGATGTATTCGTAGGCCAATCAGAGGACAGTCTTTTTTTGTCCTACACGTCCACACTTTTTCTAAAGATAGTAGTTCCAGAAGAACACTTGACCACACTGATTAGGAAAAAAATAAACGACTATAGAAAACAGTCAAGTCTAAAACGGATAGTTGAGTTTATAATGCACATTGTTGGGCTGATCTTTGTACACTTACAGTTTGTACAGTATATATATGTGTGGGTGTATGTGTGTATGCATGTGTGTCTGTGTGTTGAGACGGGTAAAGGGCTCAGATTGTTGATAAAGTTTACAGTGGGCTGTAAACAGAGACACACTGATCACAGCGAATAGAGTGATATTAAACAGTGTCCATTGATATTTCCATCGTTCTCCTCTTCCATCATCACTCTTGGTCCTCCGTTCTTCCCCGCGCTCATCCAGTTTTTGGAAGGTTTGTCGGCGTTTCTCAGTCCTGCTGAGAATTCTCAGGGTCCTCACGTCATCGGATTGCATCCGATTTAATCTGTTTCGGACGTCCAACAGAGCTCGGAGCGACCGGATCGGCCGTGATTATTGAGTTCGGTAAGAAACGAACGGAGGAGAGTTTTAAAAAAAGAACAGCTTGATGCTTTTGGCCGCTTGCGTAAATGTGCAAACTCACGCTTTTTCAGGAATGTCCACACGGAAGGTGCTAGGAAATCCTTTTGCGTGCTGAAGGACAGAAAACAGGCAGAGAACATTAAATGAGATCTCGGTCGTCCGACCAATATTAACATGGCTTTTCTCACATTTTGCCTAACAAGGGAAATGTTGCTGGACGCATTTATGCACACGCCATCAAAACGCTTTTGTTGTTGTTTGCTCTTCGCTTCAAGGGGATTTTGTAAAGCCTTGGTTATCTTTGGATGTTTTTGTGTGTTGGTGTAATGCAGTATTATATATATTACATAAGTATGCAAATTTGTATTATATTATTTGACCGTGTGCTGTGCAGAACAGTGCAAACATATTGCAATAACATTTTATGTTATTTGGAAAAATAAGTTACTTTGGCTATTTGTATTACTCTGCTTTAGTTGTGTGTCATTCTGTAACACACGATTGTTGATCCTGGTTTGCATGATGGAATGATGCTGTGTGTAAAAGGTAAGAATTTTATGTGTGAAGGCAATATCACACAAGACGCCCAAAGAGACATTATGAAATTCTCGGAAGCAACGTCCAAAGATAACCACGAGTTTACAGAAACCTCAGGAATTAATTTATAAAGTACTGAAGCAACATTCTGGCAGTGTGCAAAAACAAACTGTCTGTACCCAAATTTTACACTTAATCGAAGTATGACATACTCATAAAAACTAAATTATGCAATTGAGATGGAGGCGGGGCTTGTGGATATACGCTCCATTATACCCACGTCTCACAAAAACACAAACGCGTGCAGGTGTACGCTTCTTCCTTCTTCAGTGGAGTAGTTCATACTACAGTATATACTGTATTAAATAAAGATGAAGAGAGAAGCCAAAAGTGCGGGATGTCTCGGCTGTCGTGAGCGTACGCTGCCACAGTTTGCATGCTATAATCAGAGTCAAGGAGGCAGGCCGCTTTGACTGCTGTCACAAGTGTGATTACAGTACAACTGTGACATATGGCAATTAGAACCCACATGGATACAGTGCATGATGATAGACACACGGCTAAACACTTAAGGAATTTATCACTCATGTATATGCATGCTGGATAATGCATATAACAGTGTGATGAATGTGCTTTAATACATGATGCACACAGCCATTCCATATGGAATGCTGAACATTGATGTGTATTATAACATAAACATGCTCCGTAATGCATTGAAGATGTGCTGAGATCTATGAGTAGAACCATATGATGTTATGGTAACACTTTATGTACTTTATACTGTACTGTATTCTGAAGGTATTTGTTATGCCTTAGTGCGATTATATTGTGTCTATAAATTAATAGTTCACTTAAATATGAACATTGTCTTGTAAGTTACTCTCATGCCATCCCAGATGTACAGTATATACAGTAAGCAAGCTAAATATTAATGGTTCTTGTGACTTGTTATAATTATCACAACACGCGAGAACCAATGAGATCATCAACAAGCTTTATAAAATTGCTTTATAAATTTCTTTGTTCTGTAGAACACAAAAGAAGATATTCTGGAGAATGTAGAAAAGCAAACAGTTCTTGGGCACTTTTGACTACCATTGTCATTTTTCCTACTATGGTAGTCAATTGGGTCCAAGAATTGTTTGGTTCCAAGCATTTTTCTAAATATCTTTTTCTGTTTTATTTTTGGGTGAACTGTCCCTTTAAATTGATCGAAATTGGGTGTTAATCAGAATATACAACTGATTATCAGATACCTTTTAGGGCATTATGAATATATTTTTACCTTCATAATACAACATATACAAAGTCATCAAGTAAAGCGTTAGCATTGCGAAGAGAGATGTTTTATAGGCATACCATGCTTATGTTATGACGTGTATATATATTTCAGCTTAAGGAAAAGTCACAGCACACTTTGTGTATTATTGTATATGTAGGCTAGGATGATGTTCTTATGGTTGATCAAGTAAATTTGCAATGGATGCTTCGTCGGATGCTTAGGGTGGGACAATTTAGAGGGCGCTGGGAGGACAAAATGTTGGACACAACTCCACATTTTCACTCAAAAAAGTACTTTATTGATATGTCCATATATTATACATTTGTTGTCACCTTTTTGGTTTTGAAGGAAAGGGGAAAACAAATTGGAGAGTGAGAGAAGACGTGAAGCAATGGTGTTTTGAGAAATGGGATTACATTGTCTTTTAGAAATATAGATAGGTATATACAAACAGAGCCATGGGTTAGATTCAGAACAGATGTCTGTGAATCAATAAATCAGATCAGGGGGATTCAGAAATCGTACAGTTTGAGTGAGTACTCACACAGGTAGTTGGGTTTGTGAGGCGCTCTCGCGCTTGGTAAGAGTGTGTGTAGCTCGTGGCGTGTGAGCGTGCCGTGGTGTGACTTGTCTTTGCCGAACGTAGAGAATGATCTATCATCAGGCCCAAAGCACGCATCGGCCGGAACCACGCTCTCCTGTACCTCAGTGTCCGGTACCGCATCCATCCCCGGGACGTGTAGGTTGCTACGGTAATCGGCACCCTGGCGACTGTCGCTGGGCATGAAAGAGGGCATCCAGCATCGGTCGGAGTGACCCAGAGCCTTGCACTCTTCTGTGCAGTTGGAGAAAAGATCAGCCCCTGAGGAGACACAGAGCGAGGAAGCGTGGCGTTAGCTTTATGCCAGTGAAACGAAAGCAAGCCAACAGACAAAACGAACAATTTGGAGTGCTTGCTAAAGCAACTATTACTTTTGTTTAATATAAATATCCTTATGGAACCATTTAGACTAAAAACTAAATTAAAAAAAAAAAAAAACTTTTTCTTCCAAAGCATTGTGAAGCACCCTTGTTTTTAAGAGTGTACTGTAAGATATTTTAGCTTGCCGTACTTATTGACTTTCACGTATTTTTAGAAATGCTTAGAACACATGAAAAAAATTGCTGGCACAGTAAGACAAAACAATTAAGACTCAATACTTTTACTGAAAATTCATCCAGAAAGAAACAAGAAAATGTAAAAATCAGCAGTTTAGTATTTTCAAGTAAATAAATAAATGTCTCTCATGAAAAAAGTGCATAAAGACAACTTTAAAACCACACGTCATGCTAAAAAGACCTGAAAAGCACTTGCACGAGAGAATCGTCCATGTGCCTAAACTCGGCAGATGCCTCGCACATCAACACACTCCGAGATCTCCCGCTCTGACTTCATCATCTGCTCTCCTGCTTAGTCGTTCAATGTCAACAGTAACACAAAGAAAAACAGATGAAGGCGAAATTACTATGAATTATCTGGAGCATAGAGTCTGAAATTATTCATATTTGAATGGAGATGATTATTTAAACGGAGACGCATTGCTGGCTTTTTACTCGTTTTATAATCAGCTGCAGTCATTTGCGGGCTTCAGCAAAGCACAGTAATTGACTAGAAGGCGGCCCGCTAAAAGAAGGACGGTACGTCCACAAAAGCGGCGAACCTTCCAGCCTTTTGTTTTTCCTCATCCGCCCGTGCGTCCCACCAGACGAAATTAAACGAATCTGCTGTGATATTTTCATGCTCTTTTCATGCTATTAATTTCACCATGACTCTCATCTGCGGGTCTCTCGGGTCTCTCAAGTCACTCAATCAAACGCTCTGCAATGCCACCAAAACACACGACGCGGGGAGAAACCGTCTTCCAAAACACACGCTTTCGCTTTTTTGGCTAATGACTACACAGAGCATGATAATTATCCGGTTTCAGAGGAGAAGAAAGAGGGGGAGATTGAAAGAGGAATAAATGAAAGAGAAGGGCAGACAGCAACGCTGCGTCATACTGTAATACTGAACTGTAATAAGGGCCATGGGCTATGAGCCTATAAGCAGCAAGAACAGGATGTACAATGGGCTAAAAACCATTTCGACTGTGCTTAGCACTTGAAGTCCAACTCAGAATTTGGAGGAAGATGGTGTACATGAACACAGGTATGAAAAGTGGAGAAAAGAAGTCTGAGTCGTGGCTTAGTGGTCAGTATGCATTATGGGAGATCTAGGTTTGAACCTGGCCCACGTTATGTTTCAATGTTACAATGTTGCAATCCATGTGAACATGTTTATGGATGCACGTTGTTGGTCCTCTGGAACATTTTTCTTCATAATAATCAGATTTAAGGGTTAAAGATGAGGTCTTAGTTTGGGTCAGTATGTGCTTTTCCCTCTAGGCACGGCATCAGGGTTAGAGATTACCAGTTTATGGTTATGAATGTATGTATGTGTATGCCTTAAAAGGATAGTTTACCCCAAAATCTGTCATATCTGTATAAATGTCTTTGTTTGATTGCACACAATGAAAGATATTTTGAAGAATGTTTGCAACTGAGATTTCTGGGTCACCATTGACTACTAGGGATGTAACGGTATTGTAAATATCGAAGTATCGCGATAGCATTTTTTTTCGATACTATCGTGGCCGCATGACGATAGATCTTCCAGGCAAAGTGTAGTTTTTTCAGCCAAATGGAGCGAGTTGAGGGAAGCGGGAACTACAATTCCCATCAACCCATGCGTGCCCATCATCCTCTGCGCTCTGCTGCCGCCCGCTACAGATCAAGTTGAGCGAAAATGGCGGATGCCGCTAGTGGCATAGAAACGGATTTACAAATTGTTGAAGCTAGGGCTGGGCGGAATGACGGAATATTCCGTTACCGCGGAATAAAATGTCAACCGTAAGAGATTTTTCTATTCCATGTATTCCGCGGAATGTAAATAAGTGGGCGTGGTTAACTAGGCGCTCTGCAAATTAGGCGCTATTCTGAAAAAAAAACTAATGAATTAATCCACCCGTAACAAATGAACGTATCAAACATTCTTTTGACCTTCTTTCAGTCTGTAGTTTAGTGATCCGCTCCAGTCCGGCGCATTCTCTCTCACCAGCAGTGCTCGTGCAGGGATCTGCGCCAGCATTTAAAAAAGCTCATTCTCAACACGTATGTCAGAAGTCAGGTTGTTTTGAAAAGCTGTTAATAGTTTTATAAAGTTTAACTTCAGGCGAGCCAAGGTGAAACTTGCGTTGAAATGCGCGATGATGCGCATGAGCACTTTGATGTGACGCGCTTCTACCTCCAGTTTTGGGAGACGCGTGAGGAGTCACCAGAGACTCGCAGTGCAAAAACAAGCCCGAGAATAAACTAACCTAAAGACAGAGAGTCGCAACACACTAAAAGTGCTCATCTAATAGAGAGTGAAGAGCGATAAAGACCTACAGTACAGACCCCATGAACACCAGTTTAGTCATATACTGTACTCAAATTGTTTGTGCATATTCATACTTTATTGTTATATATGATGTCTATCTTCCTACTGTATACATATGATATAGCCAGAAGATAAATATGAATAAATAATACATCTGATTATCAGAACTTAATTTGATATCTTTAGTACATTTTCATAACTTACCTACATTTTAACTATGGTGAGCATTTAAATGAACTGTAATAAATAAATTAGTTAAATCAATCTAAGAAAAATGAGGTATAAAATATAAAATTATAATGGGAGATTGTTTCATGAAATATATCGTTACCGTGAAATAAAATTACTCATTCCTTGAAATAGATTTTTGGCCATTCCTCCCACCTCTAGTTGAAGCTAAAGCGAATTATAAATCGCATGTGTGGAAGCGTTTCGGTTTTCCGTAACAAGAAACGAGAAAAGGTGACGGACAGACAAAAAACAATATGCAGACACTGCCAGACTGCGGTGAAGTACAATTAGGAGAATACGACTAATATGAAGAGCCATTTGATACATCACCCAGAAAAGTTTCATGATGATACAAGGAGAAAAAAAAATAGCAGTGAGTGAAGCAGTGAATGAGGAGAGTACCTGACTGGTTGTGAGTTGTTAAAAGTTGACAAACAACTCAAACTTTTTTCATTTTAATTTTTTCATGTTTCATGTTCTCAATTTTTATGTTATTAATTTTTATGCTATTATATTACTGTTCTTTGCACTTTAAAATTACCTAATCTAAAAATAATAAATGTGATCTTTGTTCAGTCATAGTTTAATAAACCCTTATACCACATTTTTCCAAGTCTTCATTTGTTTTGTTTTGTTTTTCCTGCACAAAATTCAACAAATATCGTACCGTAGTCTTCATACCGAGGTACTATCGTATCGTGAAATGTTGATACCGTTACATCCCTATTGACTACCATAGTAGAAAAAAATTTTTTTTGTTGAACACAAAATTAAATATTTGAAAGAATTTAGGAAAACTATCCCTTTAAAGCTTTATTTGTGATATTACTTAAATACAGAATAAAGTAACGTTGGTGGTACCTAGATCAAACCTGGACAGGTAAAAGAAATGAAGGTCATCTGTCTGTTTATAGCTAGAACTTATTTGACTAAACAAACATGAGAATTGATCATCTAGTCAATGTACACTTAAAAAATAAAATCAGGGCTGCATTTAATAATTCAAGCCAGAAAGCTATTTCATAGCAATTGCATTACTATACAGTATAACAGCTACATAAAGTTGCATTGTTCAGCAAACTGCAAACCGATAAGTATTAAAGTCATTTTAGTGGAGTTTTGCACCAAGGTCAAACTCAGCGGGTAAAAGCAGGGGATGCTCTAAAATAGAGAGGGAAATGGAAAAAAGATATAGAGGACAGGATGAAACCGTGTATAGGCTGATATAGAAGATGAGAGATGGAGGGTCAAAGACGGACAGAAGAAGAGATGGGGGTGGGGTGGATGCATGTCAGGCCAATCTTTAATCTTTAATTCCTTGTGGCAGAAGGCTTTTCTGAGCGAGATCAAAGGACCTAGTTAGACAAATCTGGCCTACTGATAAACCTCACCATATTGTCTGTGTGTGTGTGTGTGCGTGTGTGCGTGTGTGTGTGTGTGTGTGTGTGTGTGTGTGTGTG
>NC_079893.1:6974551-7052427 GCF_024868665.1 Triplophysa rosa | reverse complement strand
ATCTGGAATAGTTACTTGATTCTGTAAACAAACTCGGATCAAAATTTCAGAATATATTTGTGGTCTTGTGACTAAAAATATGGTCACAAGACACTGAAGAACCAATCATCATGCCGCCATATTTGATTTTAGCACTGTGTTTGTATTGGTTTCAGTTTAGCTAAATAAAGTCAAAATACTTTCTCCTACAAATGTATTGTTTAACTTCAGAAGACGTTACTGATATTGTATGTATGTGCTTTGATGAGAATTACATCATTTAAATATAAAAAAATATAATATAAATAAAATATACAAGTCAGCTGAAGAAAGAAAGTCATAAAAATCTGAGATGGCATGAGGGTGAGTAAATAATGTTTGCACATTTTTATATTTTTGCGAATGCGAGCACAGTTTTTGACATTAATATGTTCTGAAACTCTGGGATATAAAGGAGAAATCTGAGCAGCAGGAGACTTAAGCAAAGTCTCCATTTGCTATCCATTTAATCTCACCGCTGTCAAATAGTGGCCATTGAGATATTAAAGACATCTCGTGCGTGATTTGTCTTTCTTACAGGTTAAGCAAACCATCTCATCTTACACGTTCAACATCTGAAACCATACCCAGAACGCAGATCTGCTCTGTTGTCTCATGAAATCCATACATCATTTCCACAACCCAAGTCCCACATTTTACCATATCGAGATACACATGTGTACATGGAGACGAGACTTTTTAAGGCAGGTATCCGTGCCTACTGCGACATCATCAATATCAAGTACGCAGATAAACATGATAGAATACAACCGAACTCAATGTAATTAGATGAACAGTCTTTAAATATCCCAACAGAGCGAGTAGACAGAAGCTCACAGCGTGACGTTCACATCGATATCACAGTTAGACCCAGAGACTCGTGACGCATACTGTAAGTCCTGAAACCATCTGACTAAAGCTTGCTTTTGTAGGTGAAATTAACGGTCTGTGAATAACACATTAAGCAGCCAGTTTTGTGGGTCCTCGCAAAACTTCCTTTGTGGGTGCATTAAAGGGACAGTTCGCCCCAAAATAAAAATTATGTCATCATTCGAGTTGTTCCAAAACTGTATAAATTGATTTGTTCTGATGAACACAGAGAAAGATATTTGGAAGAATGCCTGTAACCAAACAGTTATTGGATCCCATTGACTACCATAGTAGGAAAAATTACTATATATTTTTTTGTTCTGTTGAACACAAAAGAAGATATTTTGAAGAATGTAGCAAAGCAAACAGTTGTGGGGCACTTTTGGCTATCATTGTAATTTTTCCTACTATGGTTGTCAATGGGGTCCAAGAATTGTTTGGTTACACGCATTCTTCCAAATATCTTTCTCTGCGTTCAACCAATCAAAGAACTTTATACAGGTTTGAAACAACTAGAGAGTGAGTAATTAATGACATTCGTTAATCATTTTTGGGTGAACTATCCCTTTAAAAGTAGCTTCACATTTACAAACACCTTAAAGACCAGCACAATTCTGCATGCACATAAATGCAAGAATGGCCAATTTATTATACATTTCGATGACATCCTTTCTGTTCGACTTTTAATCTTAGACTGCAAATGTTGTTTTAATATTGTAAGTCAGTGGAATAGTGTCCAGTTTTCTTAAGACGTTTGTTGAAGACATCAAGTGAAAAATTGCACAAGTTGAAATTTCCAAAAATGTAACATTTAAGTAACTCAGATTTCAACAATACGCTTGTAATAATGATTTATAATTTGAGCTGTCTGGTACGATTTGTATTTTTATGTTTCAAAAATGGAGATGAAGTTACAGTTACAGATTGCAGCTTTAATACAGAATATGGGTTGATGCAATTGACCTTTTCTGTTTGTTTTTCATAATTAATGCTATTTAACCACCAGAACATCTTGCATATTAAATGATTAACAAAATGAAAATCAAATCTGCTGTTAGTTAAACGGTGAGAAATCAAGTAAAAATTGACAAATTAAAATATAACAGCTATCTGAAGCTGTGAAAATTCGCCAAGAACGTTTCCGTACAATGCACTTAATTGTTCTGTTCACATGAGGATACAGTGTGGCTGGTTGTGTGCTATGGATTCAATTCAATTTTTTTACGACCAATAAATAAACAAACAAATAACTACAAATATTACGTCCCGGCACCGGTTATTTACATAATTGCCCATAACATCCTGTAATATTAGACTTGTAAATGATTAGATATCCTCACTGTGGATATCTAATTAAAAACATTACTGTTTTGAATGCCGTGGCTACAAACATCTAGAGGGAGAGAGATGCTGCATTGAGTTGAAACATTGACTAACTAAGCTGTTCTCCATCCCACTGTGTGTGTGTGTGCGTGCGTGCGTGTGTGTGCGTGTGTTCATGTTTATATATCCCGGTGGGGACCTAAACCTGAATGCACACCAACACATGGGGACTCGGGTCACCGTGGGGACCAAAACTGAGTTCCCCATGGGCAAAAAAAGCTTATAAATTGTACAGAACAATATTTTTTTTTAATCTAAAAATGCAAAATGTTTTCTACGATCTTTAGGTTTAGGGGTAGGGTTAGGGATAGGGGATAGAATATACAGTTTAAAAATCATTACGCCTATGGACTGTCCCCATGGAGATAATAAACCAGACGTGTGTGTGTGTTTGGGTTATTTTGTGCTATTTCCGCCTCTCTTGCATTTTCCCTTCTAGAGAACTCATCACATCTTTTATCAACGGTGTGCAAAAGTATCAGAAAAGAAGGGCAAAAACACTGCCAAAGCCCTGATGGGCAAAATTTCCTTCGTGAACACCTGTCGTCAGTCAAAATAAATGTCTCGGCTCTCGGCAGGAGACAAAATCTGTACATTTAATCATTACCAGTTGAAATTGCCAATTGTCAATGTTTTAACAGTGTTAGAAAGGATCTAGTCTCAAGCTTGTGACTGCGGTTAAAAATATCCCGTTTTGCAGCTTAAACTAGCCAAGAACCACCCACTTAGACAGGAAGTCTTGTTGTCATTCTAAAATGCACACACAGTAAACACACCAGACCAAATAAACGGTTTAGTGACTTTAATAAATTGTTGCATTGCAACATCTTTTTGTAGAAAATTATTCAGTTAAATGTTGCAATTAAAAATGTATTTATTTTGTATTTATGCAAATAATTTAGTGTGTTTTTAAGTTGGATTGATATTGTATTAAAGGGATAGTTTACCCAAAGCTTTCTTTTTCTTTTTTCTATACTAACAGGTTTCAAATTAAACCAATTTTAAAGGGATAGTTCAACCAAAAAAGAAAATTCGGTCAGCATTTATTCACCCTCTTGTCATTTAAAATCTGTGTAACTAACGTTTTTATGCAGAATGCAAAAATAAGATTGTAGCGAGGAAGGCGGGACGAGAGCCGTGGGGAAGGAAGGCGGGGCCGGTGGCGTGAGTGATAATGAGTATCAGCTGTACGCGCACCGGTCCCGCATGCCTCACGGGGAGCTAGGGAGCATAAGAGGACGAGCGACGGGACAAACTGACTCCACTTAACTTCCGGGCCCGGGTCCTCTCTCTCGATGGTCCGGTCGCTCGTCCTCTTATGCTCCCGAGCTCCCCCGTGAGGCATGCGGGGACCGGCGGTCGCACAGCTGACACTCGTTGCCACTTACGCCGCCGGCCCCGCCTTACTCGCCCCACGGCTCTCGCTCAAGATATTTCGAAGAATGCTGGTAACCGAAGAACTACGGTACCCATTGACTTCTCTTTAGGGCTGTGCAATTAATCAAAATTAACTGTAATCGTCAATTTTGGCTTCAACAATTACAAAAACAAAATAATCGAGATAAAACGATTATTGTGCCACATTCCATTTTGCAAGGATCCTCTCTTTTCTCGTGGTATAAATCCACAGCGCACCCCTTTCCTTACAGTGGTTCAGCTGTGCTATTTCTTTACATTTATTTTTCAGTTGAATTCACAGTTTAAAAGCAAAGTTATTTATTTTCTATGTTGTTTTAAAAGTTAATGAGTAATCGTGTTAAATAATCGGGATCTCAATATTGGCCAAAATAATTGTGATTATGTTTTTTGTCATTATCGAGCAGCCCTACTTTTGCGTTCTGCATAAAAACGTTAGTTACACAGATTTTAAATGACAAGAGGGTGAATAAATGATGACAGAATTTTCATTTTTGGCTAAACTATCCCTTTAAAATTGGTTTAATTTGAATCCTGTTAGTATAATTGACATCTGTGTTTAAGTGCCAGACAAATATTGCTTTGATTGGCAATATAAATCTCAATCATCTCAATCATCTTACACTTTAAAAAAGGTTTCCTTCCTTCAGTTGACTTTATTTATTCTAGTTATCTTCCCTATCACTGCCTCTCACTGTTTCCACCGTCATCCGTGTGTGCGTGTTTGTGTTGTTCCTCTGATGGCGATGTGATAGCATTAAATTACAGTGACAGGAATGATTTGATTAGCGTCATCACCACGCGTTTCTCATTTATAGATAATCATCAATCTATCGCTCACTCATGTTGATCTAATTGTGCAATTTGTCACGCCTCTATCTTCATTGCAACAAATGCAGATATAACAGTCATCTAAAAAGGCCCATCTCATGGGCCTCGCTCTCCCAGCGTCAAACACTTCACGCTCTCGTTGGCTCAATCTTTCTCTCGCTATCTGGCTGTCGTTCTTGGCTAGGCTTTTCTTAATTTAGACTGATTTCCCCAAATTGAAGCTATAAGAACAAAGGGAGGAGACGTAGGCATGTGTGAAGGAAACAGTGGGTGTGTGTTTGTGTGCGTGTAAGTGGTTGTTAATGCTGCAGTTCTCCCCCTGTCAGTGTCCCGGGCCTTCATCTTAACCTCGCTGTGATAATTGGCTACGCGGAGACAGGCGGTGAAAGGAAAGTGCAGAAACGGTAAGCTTGCCAACACACACCCTGAGGAGAGCGGCTAGAGGAAGGACACACGCGCACATCATCTCGTTTTACCTCTTTGATGCTCTAATAAGTTTTGAAAAAAAAATCTCACTCTCTCTCCTTCTTTCCCTTCTCATTTTCTCCCCCAGAAAGACAAGGCCCTCCCACGGTCGGTTGCCTCATGCCACAGTTACCCACGTTCGCCGCGCACTCGTTCGGTTGCATTTGTATTCCATTGTGTGCGGCGCATACGTAATATCTGGCAACCCATCGTCTATCTGTTTGCCAAACTGGAGGCTGAATGTCATGATTCTTTGGAGAGAAAGGTCAGAGCCGTATCCAGTCAAAGTCGTAAACGTATTCCCTGGCTTCGCCTTGATCAATAAACAAGCCGAAATGAAATACAGAACCTGAAAGTAATAAAAGCTGGCGAAATTGAATATAAATAAATAAAGAATCAACAAAACAAAATCAAATTTGGCTCCGACAAATGATTGCCATTTCTCTGCGTCAGAATCAAACGTTTACGGCATTTGATATGAATGGAAGAATAATTGTGTTTGGGGCTGGAGGTGGGCAGCTGGTTTGTTACCAGGGAAGCTTTCAAATACTCATTAAATGCTTCAGAAAGCCTGTCCGTCCGACGAGCCAGACTCGTCCGTGGCATCAACTGAAATCCGTTTAGCTCTGTTGACAGATGTATAATTTCCACGCAGCCCCTTTATTGATCCTCCGCTAGAATCGGTCGAAGGCTTGTCCCGTTTCTTTCAAAGCAACAACGTGTACGAGGCACTCCAAACAATTTCCCAAAGTCTGTTTTTGCTTATATTACCAATTCCCAGGGTCTTTCACCTGTCTCCGCTACTTAATAGTGTACGGTTTACGACACGGCAAGGTCAACGCTAGATGTGAAAACGGTAATCAACTCACCAGCCGTGTGGCCCCGGTTGGTAGCGTCGTGGTCACTGTCGCCCTGTTCGCTGTCTCCGTGTCCACTGTCTTTAGAACTGACGATATCTGCCTCTTGAAATGCTGAACTGTAAAAAAGTTTTCAGCATTTATTAGTCGTTCATTCATTGGAGCTTTCACAATGTCTTTTCCACTGGACGTATTTTGTAGTTTGACTACTTATTTTTGTTTTAATAGTTTCAATTAAATTGTCAATTTAAAAAAATTTGCCATTCACAATGCATTCTGCAACATAAGAGAAGGTGTTGGCTGGGGTCCACATTGGCTATACTGCTTTCGTTTTAGCACTGTTTATTTTACACTGCCAAAGCGTTATCATTAGTAAAAACAAGGTTTCTTAAAAATAAAGGTCTATGAAATGTCCCCATGTGGATAACTAAGAAAATGTGTGTGTGTGCGTGTGTGTTCATGTTTGTATATCCCGGTGGGGACCTAAACCTGAATACACACCAACACATGGGGACTCGTGTCACCGTGGGGACCAAAATTGAGGTCCCCAGGGGCAAAAAAGCTAATAAATTGTACAGAACAATATTTTTTACAAATCTAAAAATGCAAAAAGTGTTCTATGATCTTTAGGTTTAGGGATAGGGTTAGGGGATAGAATATACAGTTTGTACAGTATAAAAACATTACGCCTATGGACTGTCCCCACGGGCAGAGGCGTATTAAGACCTCATGGTGCCCCTGGGCAACAGCCCCAGAGGTGCCCCCCCATCAACCCACACGCAAGAATCCACTCATTAAAAGATTTATATATTAAAAGATTTTATAAGAATGAAACTCAGCAATTTACAATATACTATTTTACAAGAATTATACATTAACATGACACTTTTGTAGAATAGAACACAAAAAACAACTCTTTTCCATTAAGTATTTTTAACAATTAGGCCTACTGTAGTTAAGGGGCACCTGCTTTCTGTTGTAATGTTACATTTCAGGTTTTGATGTAGTTTAAAAAAATCACTAACATTTTTTTAACAGGTGTAAATGTTGTGCGTGCCACAAAATGGGGGTACAGGGACACACACACACACACACACACACTAGTTTGCATGTATGTATTCACATTAGGGGGACAATGGAACAATGTACAGATTTTCAGGACATTGGGACTTTAATTCACCAAAGTGGCATTCACCAGATTACAATGTATAGCAAGGTTATTCATCAAAATAACATGAAACGTTATTGTTACTATTTTAACTGCTATACAGCTATTCAAACGCTCTATTTAAGCACAGTATGTGTATATTCTTCTTACTAAACGATCACATAAGTACTAAGATAAAAGTGTACTCCACTAAAAAGGACACACATGAATCGATTGCTATAGTGATGACACCGACCGTTCTTCACTTTCACTTTAAAACCCAGGTTTAGATCTTCAATAGTGGCCTTACTTCCACGTACTATTATTAGCATACATTATCGGCACTATAACATCTTATTTCTGACGCATGCCATGTATATATACCTTTATTAATCAGTGCTAATCCCCGCATTTTTAGTCTCCGCTACAACAATGCAATCTGCATCGTTCCCGCTTCCATCTGTTTGAAGATTAAAGTGTAGGCTACACGAAAGACGACTCGCCTCATAGCAGTCACTTGTGATTGGCTGAATGTTAATTCACTCAAATCTATGTAACTAACCAGATAACATGGGCGGGAATTTTGGCGGAGGTGTGTCGAAAAAGTGCGACCAGACAGAACCATTTTTATCTGAAAGTGGGGGTATTCCCGCACATGGTGCCACGCCTATTTAGCGCAGATGCGTGACTTAAGTCTTAAAAAACAAGTGCTTATGTACATTTATAAAAAATATATATTTTGTATTGCGGGTTTATTTGGTGCCCCTAAAGTCTTGGTGCCCCTGGGCACTTGCCCAATTGCCCATATGGTTAATCCGCCTCTGCCCACGGGGATAGTCAACCAAAGCCTCAGTGTGTGTGTGTGTGTGTGTGTGTGTGCGTGCGTGCGTGCGTGCGTGCGTGCGTGCGTGCGTGCGTGCGTGTGTGTGTGTGTGTGTTTGAATGGTGAATTGGAGGAACCATCTCACCTGTTAACACGACGTGGTCTATCCACCAGGTAGCTGAGCTCAGTTCTCTGGTGTTTGGTCTAAAAAACAACAACAATAATGATAGTAATAATTCTGAAAAAAATACCATTTAATGCTTCACATTTAAACACCGGTCAGGTCCCTGTTCTGCTCTGACCAGGCGCTACAGCACCTCAACCATAAAACCGCCTTTGTTCCACTGATACCCAGCAACTGCGTGCTTGGCATACTTAAAACTCCCATCCAATACACTCCCCCTCCCAGCTGAGACTGAACTCCAGCACGCTACGCCCTTACAGAGCGTGCCAGTGGGTAGTAAAGTAGAACTTGTTGGATGGGGGGGGCTTACTTAAGATAACACCGCTCCTGCCTCAGAGGCAGAGGGGAAAGATGGGGGAAGAAGAGGAGCGTGTTTTGGCAGGTAGCGCAGCATCATATGTAACTGACCCAGTGGTGTAATTAAAGCCTCTGAAAATAGCACGTAACAGCCAGGAGCAACACCGTTAAAACCGCTACATGAGTCACAAGCAGGCAGATGATTAGGATCTGACATTACCAACAGAGGAGGCTGCTGGATTACACAGGAAAAGTCCTAAATTGCTTTCTAAGGGGCATATGTGTAGAGAGGTAGAGAGATGTTAAGATGAATTTCACAAGTTTTTGCCTCATTATGGAACCACAGCTTTTAATAAAAAGTGCATCTTATATAATGCATGCAGACGTTTTTTATATTCTAAATAAATAAATAGATTTATTAATAACACGAGCAATCTGGATGCACACTTACTAGTAATAATTAATGTTATGAGATTTTTGCTACAATAAATTTGAGGTTTGTTCAGTACATTTATGGATTAGGACTCGAACCTGCAACATCTTTGCTGCTAAAGCAGTGCTGCACCATTGAGCTACATTAACCCTGAAAATGTTTGGTAATGTAATTAATTAAAACTAAGGTCTGACTCATTAAGGTAATGATATGCTTTTTACCTCGCTTGATAAAATGCTTCCGTTGGAGATGATGTCTGGTTGCTGGTCCGCGTATCCGGAAACGATGGCGCCGCACGGGTTGTGCTCCGCGTCTGTACTCCTGGACGGGCTGCACGGTTTGAGGAACATCAGGTCGGTTTTGGCGGACTCCGGTGTCAGGCACACCTGGTAGCAGTAATTCTGGTTCTGGTGGTGGGAACCGAAGCTCCCGGACTCCTCCACCGGCACTTGCGCGGTGCTGGCCACGTTAGTGCTTTGCACGAGCATTATGTCCGATTTACTGAGTTTCTTCTTGCGCCCGCGCGCTTGGCGACTGCAGCACTGGCAGCACGAATCTCCGGCCATGCACGTGTAGATGTTTAGTTTCTTGTCTTTTTGACACCGCACGGCCAGCACGATCATAGCGAGGAGGAAGATGAAAGACACAGAGCCGAGCGCGATGATGAGGATCAGCGTCAGGTCCAGCGAGCCCTCTTTTGACTTAACAGACCCCCTGTCTCCGCTCCGGCCCTCCACTATGCTATCCACGAGCACCACGTTAATGCTCGCCGAGGACGAGAGAGGCGGCTGGCCGTGATCGCGCACCTCGATCAACAGGTCGTACGGGTGCGGCGGGTCCCGTTTGCTAGACACCCGTCGCGCAGTGCGCAGCTCGCCGGTTCTCCAGTCCATGCGAAACATTCCGATCTCGTTCCCCCGCAGGATGCTGTAGGATAGGCGCGCGTTTTCGCCATCGTCCGCATCTGTGGCGACGATACGGGTCACCAGGTATCCAGGTTCGGCCGACTTGGGTAAATGTTCCCTCGCGGAACCGTTTTTGCCCAGGGGCGCTATTATTGACGGGGCATTGTCGTTCTGGTCCACTATGATGACATTAACTGTGGCATTGGCCGTTAACTCGGGGGATCCGGAGTCCTTGGCGTGCACCATAAAACTGAACTCTTTAATTTGCTCGTAATCGAAAGAGCGTAGCGCATACAGATAGCCGTTCTCGGAGTTGATGGACACGTATGTTAAAATGGACATACCCTGTATTTCGCACTCCAATATGGAGTAAGTGACATATGCGTTCTGTCCAACATCGGGGTCGACGGCGCTCACCGCGTAAATGTACGCGCCCGGGACGTTATTCTCCGTGACGTACACGTCGTAAACCGACTGCATGAACCTAGGGGCATTGTCGTTTTCGTCCGAAACGTGCACTTTGATAGACTTGCTTGTGGAGAGAGAGGGCACCCCCTTATCCTTCGCGACCACAGTGAGCGTGTACGACTCCGCTTTTTCGCGATCCAGCGGACCGTCCGTGACTATGGTGTAATAGTTTTTAAAAGACGATTTGAGTTTGAACGGCACCTCGCCGTGCAACTCGCAGGTCATCTGTTCGTTCTCACCGGAGTCGCGGTCTGTCACGCTTAGCAGAGCGATCACCGTGCCCGGGGCAGCCTGCTCGCTCACCGACTCGGTGACGGTGCTGAAACTGACCTCCGGCGTGTTGTCGTTGACGTCTATCAGTTTAACCAAAACTTTGCAGTGCGCGGGCACGGCGTTCGGTCCCATGTCTTTAGCCTGCACGTAGATTTGATGCGTGCTGCTCTCCTCGTAATCCACCTCGCCGGTCACTTCAATCCTACCGGTGCGCGAGTCGATGTTAAACAGATCCCGAATGCGCGGCGGATTGTGACTACTTAGAGAGTAAACAATCTCTCCGTTTTGGCCCTCGTCCATATCGGTGGCGTTCAGCTGTATAACGAGCGTGCCAACGGGAGAGTTCTCACGCAAGCTCACGGAGTACACGGATTGATCGAACGTGGGCGCGTTGTCGTTGGAGTCCAATACTTTAACCACCAGCAATGCGGTACCGGTCCTTTGCGGCTGCCCTCCGTCCACGGCGGTGAGCACGTACCTATGCACCGCCTGCTGCTCCCGGTCCAAGGGCTTATCCAGCACGAGCTCCGCGAACCGGTTGCCGTCACCCTGCGTCTGTACGTCCAAGTAAAAGTAGTTGTTGGTGGTAATGGCGTAGGTGTTCAGGGCATTAGTCCCTACATCTGGATCGAAGGCATTCTCCACTGGGAACCGGGTGCCCGGTGTGGCGCTCTCGGTGATCTCCACGGTGATGTCCGTCTCCGGGAAACTCGGAGGATTGTCGTTTATATCCATCACCTCGATCTCGATGCGGAACAGCTCGAGCGGGTTCTCCAAAAACACTTCGAGGTGCAGGAGGCACGGAACGGTCTGGCGACATATCTCCTCTCTGTCGATGCGCTCGTTCACCACCAGCGCGCCGTTTTCCAAGTTTACCTCCAGGTACGGAGTGCGCGAGCTAGGCACGGTCTGGAAACGGCGCGCGGAAAGTTTGGTAATGTCCAGTCCCAGATCTTCGGCGATATTTCCCACAACCGTCCCGCGCTCCTGCTCCTCCGGAACCGAGAAGTGTATCTGCGATAACCCTCCATCCAAGATCGAGAAAAAGAGAAATATCAAAATCATTTCCGAACAACAAGTGTACTCCACTCTATTCCCTCTCGCTCGCTCTCTCCGCGTATGTCTTTACGCCGCTTCTTTTCCAGTCACAGTTTAGGAATTACCCATTGCTTTTGTCCAAAAAAACATACGCAAGGTGCAACTTTCCAAATGAACACGAAGGCTCCCGTGTGGCACGTCAGCCTGAAACCATGTCGCCTCATGCGCAAAGTCTATAGCCATTTGATATAGGGATGTCTCAGGGATAGCGCAATTTAGTAGTCCGTGCGTCAGAGCAAGACATTGCAGAATCTACAGATGCCCAAATCCTTAATGCTGGGGAGCAAAAGCTTTCCAAAACTCTTCAGCCCAGTAAGTGGATCAGTCAGTTCCTCGTGAACAAACAAATAAAATCCTTACAGCGAACTATTGCAGATAAATAACACTTTCTACAGGTAGTTTTCTAATGGTCCACACAATATGTGTCTGATGCTTAGAAATCCGTAGGTGTCTCCTAGTCGAGTTCTGCAAAGAGAGTGAGCGTCGGTGCGTTGTTTTGCGCAGAGCTCTTGCCACCAGCAGCCAATAGACACCACGGGCTGCCATCGCTACGCCAGCTGATTGGACCCAGGACACGTCAATCAAACTCCCTCTTCAGCGCGCACCCGCAAGCCCACTCCAGCGCTCCTCTCTTTAAACGGAGAATGAGAATTGATTTACATGTCTTATAAAGTCAAACAGACACTCTCAAGGTAAATATTAGCACGAAAGACCACGATTACCGGGGCTTTGACATCCTTCCACCGTTGTTTTTTATTGGCTTGTTTCTTCTCTCGACCCATTCGTTTATTTGTATTATTTATCGCTCTATTAAACTGAATGTATTAATCCACTTGTTATTTTAGTCAGGTATGATGAATGTGATCATTAGCGATAGATGAGAAGTAATATGATGCAGATTTAGGATCTGATGCGCGGAAAAAGGTGTGCGCGCGTGTGTACTTTTAGTATGCAGTTCACGAGCGCCTATGCCGGGAGCTCGTGCATGTGGAGGAATCCTTGCTTCTGTGCCGATCCGGTCTGAGGCTAATGAGATTTTGTCATGCATCGGATTGTTTACTGACGAGCTTCACACAGGTAACAAGACCTGTCTCTCCCTCTCCTTTAGTCTCTGTCTCTACCTCTACAAGTACGCGACAGGTTAAACAGATTGACATCAAGAAACAAACCCACAACGCTTCGTGTTTTGCGTCCGATATTATCGTGTGTGGGTAGTGTGTTGAGCTCTTGTCATACGGCGACCAACCAAGTTCTTTCACGTTCTTTGAACGACGTGCACAATGCGCCCTCTAGCAGAGAAACCGCGAACTACCGGTGCCCAGGACTGTCATTGTTTCGTTTTATTTCACCCCAAATGACACGTTTAACGAAAGTGCTTGTCATCATTTTATGGCCTTTTTTAAAGTAACTTTACTCATTTTGAGAAACATTCCCAATATGGAGCTTGTGGGTGGAGAGGATTGTCTTTCTCAGAACTGTTTTTATGTGGTATGCCCCAAAACTCTCAGTAATAATTGACAACAACAAATTTGTAGTTATTTTATTAAAATGTGTTATATAAAACGAGTTTGCTGAAACTTTACATTATTTTTGATTAAACCTGAAAAAGATTCCAGTTTCTGGATGCCAGATGCATTTCCGCATACAACAGCGCCGCCCAGCGGTATATTAAATCCATTAAATTTCCCTGTCTGTCTTTTGATGATTGTTAGGGCTATGAGGAGGTGTGCATAATTAAGAAGCTATAATGCAAAAAGTCATTTTGAGGACCTGCAAAACAAGCATTTGTGACTGACCCTGTAATCCCAGTAAGATGAAGATGATTGGCTGAATATAAGAGACAGCCCCTGAAAAGGCAGAATTAAAGGAATAATGAGATTTCTAAAAAGAAAAAACATGATTTTGAAAGTGACTAACAAAATAAGGAATATTATGTTAATAAATGAAAATAAATATTTTTGACAGCTTTAAGAAGTTAACCACAATAAATTTTGCAAAGTGCGTTTGTTTGGAACATCAGTAGGTCTTATTTTGATAAAAATCTCACGCTGTCTGTCTCCCCGGTGTATTGATTTGTGTTCAATTCCTCAATCGGTACTTTACACGCCAGTAGGCGGATATGTTACTCTTCTTTATCCCCCTCGCCCCCACCTTACACACTAAACACATCTTTAACTTGAAATCAGTGTCTGTGTACGTGTCAGAGTAGGACCGAGGTAATGATATCATGCCATTTGGAGAAATGAAATGATGGTTGCCAAGAAATGATATGATGAGCATCTGTCGATTCCCCCGGCAACCACCCAATAATTGTTCTCTTTTCATCTCGGTCTCGATTTTTCTCTCTCTCAGTAATATCATTCTGCAAAATGATGTCTGGATTGAGATGGGCTTCGGTGTGTTTGAATTTGTTCAGCGACTATCAAACTCTTTAAAAGATTTAAACCTCGCTCATCCCACCCAAATCCCACCTTACACTACTCAACATGAAAAACTAGTGTTGTTCAAATATGATGCGAGAACAGTGAGATTGAAGTCAAAGTTTACTGACACTAAGCCGGACCAATTCTCCGGTGAATGGGCTATTACGCTCATGACAGTCACCAAGCATTTGACTTGGTGAGACTTTGCGCCTGGTTTTCTCTTTCGCTCAAGGTCTAGGATTTGTACAGCTGTTTTAAATGCATAAACGTGCACGTTAATTGGCTTTTGGAGTGGCTTATTTGTGATTTGTTGATGAATAGTAAGTGTGTGCGTGCGTTTATTGATTCCCAAGAGCTTGTATGTGTATAGAGAGTGGTGTGTGTGTGCTCCTGATGTTTAATACGACTGTTGGCCCATTTTGATTTCTATGAAGTCGCCTTGAAGATACTATAAGTAGTAGAATTGTGTGTGTGTTTTGGTGCAAAATACAGTATATTTTATTCTTTAATGAAGTGACTTCAGCTGTTAGTTGCATAGACTTTCAATGCTGATGTGAGATATATGTATACGCATATAGAGAGAGAGAGAGAGAGAGACGGGCACACAGACAGCTTCATGGGAAACGCTATTCTGCGATTACCTCCGAAGCTGTAGCAAACAAGAAGGAACAATCCATCAAGCGTCAACGCCTTTCCACATTTTAATTAATTACGCTAACTTGGGACAAGGTCAGAGGCGTACTGCGAGAGAGGCAAGGGATGGATCAATACAAAAGCATGCTCGTCCCCGTGACGCAGAGTAGCCTATTCGGCTGAAGTTATTAAGAAGTTGGAGTTGTTTTGTGTCCGGCTTTTGTCCCAGGCAGCCTGCTCGCCATTTAATTATCCCACGTAGACACGGTGGTGGACTAAATGCATGTGGATAACCCAAACGTATTTGTCGGGTTTAACATCTCCATTATGATGAAACAATGCAATTTTAGCAGCCTGGTCCTGCGTGCTGCAGGGAAAAGGAAAGAAGAGAGAGACAGCAAGAGTGCGCGAAACACATTTTTCATTCGATTGGGGCTCTTAGCCATCGACCTAATGGAAATACGATTCTTATCTTCGGCCCAGGGAGACTCGCTCTTTAATTTACTCATAGATCATCGCGCTATGCGGCCTATCCCTATTTACTCGAATTGCTAAGTACAGTCATAATGTAAACGACTCTCTCATTCATAACTGAATTAAAGAGACGAAACATCCAGTTACGATACTCGTCGTAAATTGCCTTTTACTCGTGAGGGAGAAGGGTCTGTTTCTTCATTAGTGATCCATGTATAGGAATAAGGTGCTTAGAGAAATATCACATGAATGGAGTTTAATGACACTTGTCAATCTTTTGTAGACTGTAGACTGTAACTTGCATTTGCGTGTGGCTTCAGCACCACGGACAGCGGACGGTTCAAAAATAAAAAAAATCTGCTGTCATTTATTCACTCTCATGTGGTTCTAAACATGTATGTGACGCTTCTCTTCTGTAGACAGAAAATAAGATATTTTGAGAATTGTCTCAGTGGTTTTGTGTCCAATGGAAGACTATAGGGGCTAGTGTTGTTTGGTTACCAGTGTTTTTCTAAGTATCGTCTTTTATTTTCTGCAGAACAAAGAATGTCATACAGGTTTGAAATGACATGAGGATAAGTATATAATGAAAGAAATTGGGGTGAACTATCCCTTCTAAGCAAGCTAGAATCTGACTTTTAAAGTGACATATACAGTGGCCCGAAATAAATCATTTATAAATATACATTTAAAGGATTAGCTCACCCAAACATAAAAATTATCTTATTTTACTCAATCTCATTATAGGTGTGAGTTTCGTACCTCAGTTGAACACAAACAAATAATCTTATATGAAAATGCTTGGCTCAAAACATCCATCCATCATGTCTCGTAACTAAATATACATATGACAGTTATGTTATGCATGTCATGTTACCTTCAGTCAAGGTAATTTTTCAGAAAAAAATTTGCTAGCTGCATTTCAGTTCTTATACAATAGTTCATTAGAAGGTGTCTTTTGTCCCCAAAAAATATATACTGTAAATATTTTAGTATCTAATGCATTCGCATTCATGCATTTTTTATCATGGAGTAGGTGTCCAAATACTTTTAGGGCTTCTGTATGTTTAATTATGCTAATTCCACATGTGCCTAGTTAGAACAAGATTCAGAACAAAAGCAGGAGGTAATGTTTATTTTCCTTTTATTTTTTTACCTGGCACTGCTCTTAAATTCAAAGGCCAACAATAAGTCTCACTGAAATGTTTGCCGAATGATGATTTTATCCGAGGTTGCTCAGGAAGCATTATTTACGTCCACTCAGAGAAGATCTTCTTTGGTGGTACTGAATATGGAGGATGGAGGAGGGGTAAGAGAAAGAGCAAGTCTTTTCATCCCACAATATGAGGAGGTGGTGTAGGTGGCCAAGAGTACACACAGTAATTCACACGACACAAAGAATCCAGGGCACACAGCCCAGAGTGTCATGAATAAAAGAATAAAGTATGACCTTATCATATGTAGTTAACCCCATGCTCAGTCGAAGGTCAGACCTGGTAACTTTCACATGGAAAATCAGAGCAGCGCACAATAACTAATGCATGTGAGGATTGGGTGGATCTGTTTGACCAGGCCAGACGACGGATAGATACGGTATATTACTGATCAATATTGCATTGATTCAGGTGCAAGACAACGGCAACAACAAAGATTACAACAAGTATGTTCAGCATATCTAAAATGAATTATAAAGGAATTAGCGTGGCTGCACTGAATATAAAACAAATGCTGGAATGACCTCCAGGAACATACATTAGCTGTCGGGTAAAGCACCTACTGTATATTTCCAATGTTTTTAATCTGTGCTTGAAGTATCCTTTAAACCAGGAGGCTCTGTAGTTTCAAAAATGCAATTTTTCGTGGATTAACGTGAAGTATAGTAGACCCCCCCGTTGATAACCATGTTTTAAAGAAAAGCAGAGGTAGCTGGCTACAGTTGCGGTTTGAATGGGTGTCCCGATGTGGCTGTCCTCGGGTACACCGTATTATCCTCAAAAGTGGATTTTGAACAGTATGTGTCAGGCTCAAATCCCATTTCTTCACTAAACAGCTGGAGCATCGAGTTCGGCTCTGCTTTACTCGACGCGCTAAAAGAAAGTACACAACATTGTGGGAGCATCTGAATATCGCAATGCTTTTATTTCATTTTCCATTTCTGACAAACCCCACTAACCCTTGGATTTCTCAGCTCTGTGGAGCTTTAGATTAGAGGCAAACCGCATCACAGGTTCTTCAACCCACATCTGAAGTTATCAACCCCCCGACGCTGTGGAGAAAATATATTTAAGACAGCCTTCAATATGAACATTTTTATCGTTGAAGACAATAAAATCGGTTAGACAAATGCAATTTTCTTTGCTGTGTTGGCGTATTTCCTATTGAAACAGGAAGTTGGGGCGACACATATTGAAGGCCTTATCTTTGAGTTTACATCACAAGCCGACCACACCGTAAGGCAGGTGGCAGATAGGGGGACATTGTTATTCTGGAGAGCTCTTTATTTAGGATTAAAATTGTATGCGCCCTTGAAACAGGATGATTCATCAATAATCTTTGTTTATGTTAGCGTACTTCGGCAGCTTGTGGGAATGCACTAGTATACACTCGGACTCAAACAAAAAAGCGCAAAACACTTCAGGACCGATGTACAATACACCCGTGAGCACTTCATTGTTTTTTGGGTCCCATAATCTGCAATTACAGCGCATGACAAGATGAACATCAGAAGGCTCCTGCAGAAGAATCAGAATAAAGTGATTTTGCAGAACAGCCAGCCTAAGAGATTTCTTTACCGCAGGTCAGAAGCAGTCCCTAACACCTAGCGAGGAAAATGAGAGCGAGCGAGAATCGCGGGGATAATTATGCTCTCAGGAATAGATTAAAACCCCACACGCCACACTAAAGGCTCTCAAACACATGTCATTTCACAAAGTGATATGGCAGTTCTATAGCACCCTGACTGTTCGGCATCTGAAGATGATAAAGTGTTTCGCATCTAATGGACATGTTTTAGAGGAAGCTGACTTTTCTGCAATGCATGTTAGATTGTGGGATTCTGTGTAATGAACGATAAGAGCTGTTATCATTTAAATATGGTGATACAATAGTTTTTCTTAGCTGGAGCGTGTAAACCGACTCCTAACGTTTCGTCTAATTTCTCCACTTTGCTCAAGACTGTAAAAATCAAAAAGAAACAAAAACGTGGCTGTATAGAAGAGGTCGTCTGTCACCTGCAAAAATGCGGTGCATTTTCTGTGTAAAAATGCACGCTGCTACCTTCTCCACCCCCCACCCCCCCACCCCCAACCCACACAAACCCGAATTGTCGGTATGGGTGAGTGGTCAGCCCATTTAAACGACATGAAGGACGTGTCACGCATGAGAGGTGGCCTTGTTCTGATTGTAGCTTTTCTTACTCGAAACCTGCTTTTATTTCATTCATTCTCTCCTTCTGTGTCCTCTTCAACTGACTGTAAAATAGAAGAAAAGAAGGCTAGAAGAAAATTCACACTTTTTCACATCTACCTCCTTCTTCGGTTTTTACACCGATTTGGAGGGAGGGAGGGAGGGAGGGAGGGAGGGAGGGAGGGAGGCAGGAAAGGAGAGGTTTATCAATAGAGGATTTATTCCTTATTCACCGAGCTTGGCTGATCCTAATGCAAACATATTACACTGAAATACGGCAAGGTGATAGACTCCACGGAACAGTGATTGAAATTTTAATAAGAAATCCCGTTTCCTGTTTATCCTGCAAAAATCTCTTCTTAATTTAAGACTGGTGGAGTCATCAACACCATCTGAGGGATTGTTACTGATGTTAAGTATCTGTGTGGTTCAATATGTCAGGGTAGTCGGTTTGTAAAGTGCTTCGGATGAATATTGTTTTAAAGGTTCAAAGTTGTCGAAAGTCAGTTTTGTTAAAGGCACGTTCCTTCAAATCTTGACTATTTGAAATGTTATTAAAGATTCACATCGGCGTTGGGAAAGATATAGGTAAACTCACCATCGTGAGGTCTGCTGTCACAATAGGAACCTGATGTTTATTGACACTGATTTAAAGATAACCCATGAAAATGCAATAAAACATTAAATAAAATATGAAATTCAAAATTAATAGACCTATACATTAATTTATAGTACACTCTTAAAAAGGGTGCTTCAGAAGAACCTTTTGGTTCCATAAGAACCTTTAACATCTTCAGATTATAAAAAAAGTCTTTAAAGAACCTTTGACTGAATGGTTCTTTGTGGAACCAAAAATGGTTCTTCTATGGCGTTACTGTGAAGAACCTTTTAAGCCCCTTTATTTTTAAGAGTGTATGTATTTATATTTAAAATGCATCAGGTAGGCCTATTTAATGGTTTTAGAACAATTTAAAAAATGTTTTAATCATATCATCGGTTATTACAATAATGATATTAGTGGAAATATAGTTAGAAGGATAGAAGTAAAAAATTATGTACAAGGTGAAACCAACACAATTGCATTTGGACTTTTGATCAAAATTGCTGCAATTACCCTGTGTGACAACCAGCCCCGGTGTTCTCGATCAGAGACCTGCTGTCAGGAAGCAAAGTATGTTGTATGTCTATTGGTATGGGTTTTGTAAATCTGTTTATAGACCCTACTGACATAATTTGCTTCTGACACACACGGCATCATAATAATTAAACACTTTGCCTCCCTCAGTTACTTTTCTTTCATCGTTGATAAAACTGTATTTAATTATTATTAAATATTTGTCTTTCCCTCGGGCTTTGTGCTAGAAGCGTGTTAATGCTAACCCTGCTCTTTCTCCACACGCCTCCTTTCCAGATAGCCTATAGCAGCTTGTGCTGCTTCTGTATGTCCTCCCATACTGTAACACACAGAGCCAAGGTTAAACACTTCACGCTAGATGAGGGCAGGGAGAAACACATCTAACACTGCATGTGTTAAAGAGTTTATTGTATATGTGTCTATGGAGAAACTAATGTGTGTGAGTGAAAAAGCAAACAGAAATGGTTATATTGAAAGATTTGTCTTTATTTTGTATTATGTACAGTTGGTCACATGCAGTTTATCAATTACACTATTCAAAAGCATAAAGTAAATTTAGTCATGAGTCCTGTGGTTCATAGAAAATAAATGAAATGCATTAAAAATATTATACAGGACCACCCTTATGTTTCTTTCACTTTGGAGCTCAACAGCTCCATGTCAAAAAGTTGCCAAGATGTACCTAAAAAAATAATATTTTGGGCTCGATAGATCTGATGTGAATTTTCCTCTCTGCACAAAACTTTCCTCTGAATAAGGATACAAATAATAAGCACACAAAAGAAGATATTTTGAAGAATGTTGTTAATTGTCCCATATTCACTTGAATTGGTTTTGTGTCCATACAATAGAAATGAATGGGGGCCTGTGCTATTCGGTTACCAACTTTCTTCAAAATATCTTCTTTTGTTTTCTGAGGAAGAAAGAAAGTCATGAAGGTTTGAAAGGACAAGAAGGTGAGTCAAAAATGACAGAATTTTCATTTTGGGGTGAACTATCACTTTAAGTTACGTTATACCTACACAACTAAGCTTATTCATACTGAATTTCCATTAATGCTGAAGTTCATATTATATATTAATGTCATAACAGACGTTAAATCGTTTTGGGATATTGATTTTGTGATATGAATATTTGAGCCATTTTCCTTCCTCATTTCCATGTACATTATCTTCCTGGAACCAACGTAACTAAACAACATGGGCCCAGAGTTAATTTGACCCTTCTAAAGATTCTCTAATGAAACAATTTGGTATTGTTTACAGTTCACAAAGCATTCCACAAAAAAGGTTTTACAGGTCCAGAGATCCACAGAAAATAGTGTCTGTTAATGAAAAACAATGAAATGGACCACAATAGAATCTATATAATGCTCCCCTTCTGTTTTTATGGCCGCCCCGAGCTTTAATCTAGCACAAACAGAGACTCTTAAACGGCCTGAAAATAGTAGATTGAGGGTTTATGAAATGCTTTTTTAGAATAGCATATACTACCAGTACGACTACTACTGCAGTGTTTGCATGTCTTAAGCATGGATGTGCGTCAACTGTGGTGTGATATGGTTTGGTTTCTATATATAACTATATCGTGTTATATATTGTTGGCATGAAATACAATTTATCATACCGTGAAAAAGGTTTTTGGTCATACCGCCCACCCTTGCAACCCACTAGTAATGTGTTCATCCCACCAAATTGACCATGCAACCTGATGAGGTCACGTGACAGCAATGATGCAAACTGTCGTTTAAAATGTTTAGCTTTGCCTTCTGTTTCATACTATTACAAACAGTGGGCGGTATTTTGTGTATATAATACAGCAATTGGAACAAATGCATTTGTGTGTTCCAATCTGTGAAATGCAGCATGCATTCTAATTGACACGCTGAACTTCACCTTGCTAGCCAGGAAGGTGGCATCAGGTTTTCTCCTCTTGACCTCTCCAGTAAATCACCAGCTGCTTTATTGGGCTAATTAACATCCACCGGTCACCTCAGCTACACCCGTGTTTCCGTAGTGGACCTTTTTTGCGGTTCATTTGCACAAGCTTGGCACTTGCAAATATCATGGTGACATGCACGCAGGATTTTGTCACTTTTGTTGTGTCCGTTCTTATAGTTGTGAATGCCATTCTTCATGCGTGGATTGCCGCGTTAGCTGGATTTAATTGTTGGTTATTTGACAAGATCCTGGATTGCTCCATTCTTTGACGCTCATCTCAGATTTGTTGTCATAGCAACAAGTATGGAAGCCCAAACTTGGTCGGGAGCAAGTTTATAAAACATAAACAGGATTTATTTATGGCTGAATAAGTGTAGGTGATGCAGAAAATCCACGCCGTCCAGAGCTGCTCCATTTTAGAAGATCCTGTTGAAGGAGAGGCAATTACATTTTTTGATTGACAGGTCCTTCAGTGCTTTTCAGTTTGCATTAGGGCAGTTTAGCATTTACCCTACAACAGCAATGTGGTCACATGCATTTTGAATTTAGTATTTCTGCATGTCAAAGGTGCAATGTGGAGATTTTAGCGGTATCTAACGGTTGCGAATTGCAACCAACGGCTCACTCCACCACTCACCCCTCTCTTTTTCGAAGCACTACGGTGGCTGACACAGAACAAAGATGCTGTCACATTTTCACTTCTTTGCCGAAGTAGATAATGTAAATGTAAACAGAGATTTAGGTGATATGTTAAACCACTGTTTTGCCTTTAATACATCTTCAGACCTTCTCACAATAGATTCGTACAACTTTTGAACCTGCTTCTTACTTCTTACTCTTCTTATAATTGTGGAGACTCTTACTCTTGAAACACCAAACAGGCGAGCTGTTACAGATGCTTCTGTTCAATGGGCTCACACGACTTTTGGAAATCTGTCATGTCACCCTTTTCTTCAATTTCTTGTACTTTCTGTACCACTGCTGCAAACAACTTGTTCTGGTACATTTTGTTCAAAACCTTGGTTTGGCATGCACTTCAGACAATATATAGTGATGATGATTTTGAAGTAGCCTACACAATTAATAATAACTCTAGAACATTGTGTGTTCATATTACATCAAATGTTTGACCTAGTGTTGGGGAAAAAAGGAACAAACCCAGTCGTTGGGTTAAATTACCCCAAAAATTTAGATTAGAGCCAACAATGGGTTAAATTAATTTTTCATTCTGGGTTGACCTTGACCGTATTTTTTACTTGACCAGTGTAGCCTATTATTTTATTTATTATAGAGAATTGAAATTCATTTCAACGTTTTAACTTCCACTATAGTTTTATGTGACTGAACCATAAGAACTGTTATAATTTGGCTGTACTTATAAAAAATCTTGAATCTTGAAACAACACAGTATAGGTTAATCTATAAACCAACAGTTGGGTTTATCGCTTTTTGACCCAACTCTGGGTTAAAAATAACCCAGCACTTTAGAGTGTTTTTCCAACCCTTGCAAGGTTTAAACAATTGTATATCTTACAAAAGTATAATCTTAGAGATTAGACGTTGTAAATGTGCTTATGTCTGTTATATTGTAGGTTAATAGGATGAACTGAATGAGTTTTAAAAAGATTTACTTTGTTCCAAATTATCTGTTGATTCAAGTGTTAAAAGAATAAAGGGAAGCAGTAGAAAGAAGTGTGAGATGTGTAGTAAAATTAGTCTGAAGGATACATTCATTAGTATGCGTTTGGACTAATTCTTTAATGACCGTATACTTTTAAAGAAAAATCTCAGAGGAAGAGGATGGGTGTTATTTCCTGTTCTCACTTTCTCACAAATAAGACATGATAATGATTTGAAAACAGTCTTTTTTTATGTGTGTGTATGTGTTAAAAACTGAGCTATGAAAGAACGACATGTCAGCAATTTTTTTTTCACAGGGAGAAAAATATTATTTTTATTGTTAACACGACACATTTGAAATCTTTCTGGACATAAAGTGAAGGGAGGATGCGTGTATGTGCCTGAGAGAGAGAGACAGAGATTGACAGTGTCAGACACCCTCTTTACACTTTGACAGAGATTAAACTTTGAGTGTTCTTTTGATCTCTCCTGTATAATCAGTCTTAATAAAGCACAGGGCAGATCAGAGTTTGTGTGCGTGTGTGTGTCAGAATGGGATATGTATGATCCTGCGGGATATTTAAAGCTCGTCTCTATGGATGTAGCTGGTAGATTTGCTGATGTCAGTAGCAAAGATTGAGAGCTGTCAAAGCATCTCTCTCTCTCTCCCATACACACTCACACATTCAGATTTAAAGGGGCTGGAGTCATTTGTGCATCTGAGGTTAAGAATACACATTGTGTTTGTTTCACAGAGTGTTTGTATTGGTGTGGGTGCACATATTCTCTGTACAGATTGTCTTAAAGGTGGTGCATTTTTAGAAGCTGGGAAGTTAAATGCACGTGTAATGTATTGGAGTTCATTTTAAGACCCGAGCTGCAAGAAGGCTGAGTCTTCGACACTCGGAGGAAAGCTGTGATTGACAGAGTGGAAGAGAAGAGGATTGGGAAGGGGGTCACGCTGTCTGGGTGGTCATTGACTTGAGGTTTCTGAGGAAAGGAGATCACCGTGTGTGACTTTAATACATGGTTTAATGCACAGTTAGTCAAAAGGTGTGTGGTGTACTGTAGCCTAATGGTGACCTGTAGCTGTAACCAAAAGTCAATCCTTGTATTATCATTTGCTGTGGCGCTTAAAGGGTTCCCTCATCCAAACATTTTTTTTATCTTTTACCCGCCCATGTAGCTCCAAACCTGTATTTCTGTCTCAACCCATCAATAAATCTACTACACGGATTACTAGGCCTGCGAGATCTTGAAAAAAAGGTGAGTGATAACTTGCTGAACAAAACATTATACAATACACTAATGTTACTAAAAATATATATGAAAAAGAAACATTTAAAAGTGGATTCTCACATTGTGTATATAGCGTTTTGAGCACGTAGGCTCTTGATCAGACAACTGAAAAAAACTCCTCAGACCCCCCCCCATCATACCACCAGGTGATTATGTAAAGATCACATAACATAATACATCAAGAAAACAAAAAAGAAATATAATAGAAAATATAGCTGCAAGCAGCAACTATGGGGTCAAGCTCTACAAAGGCACAAAAGGAAATATATGTGGATATTTCTGAGTATGAGTTTTTTAAAGCAGATTTAATAACATAATGTATCATGTAAGATCATGTAAATTACATTTCAGTGTGTAACGTTGCCGTGTGTGAATGTAAGCAGTCTGCCAAGTTGTAAATCCGAAGGTGAATGAATAACAAAGTTATTGGCTTGGAAAAAAGGGATTCGACTCTGAATCACGCAAACGAGTCGTGCCTGAGTCTGATTCGCGAACTGCCGCGGATTTTCGTCACTACATATAGTCTCCCCTCATTTTTTGCTAGGACTGCCCGCGAAAACTTCACTCTTCTCCCCTCGTTCGCGGTAGACCAATCATAGCAGACTAGACCATCTGACCAATCAGATCAGTGTAGGCTGGCGGAAAGGAGGGGATTAGATGGATGGTTCGCGAACAAATCATTTGAGAGTCAGTCAAGAAGTAAGGTAAGAATAACTGCCTATTATAACAAAATAATAGTGTTTTTACACCTTTTATGTTCGTAAACTTGTTGTTTCACACTACATCAACCAAAATAGGACCTTAAAAATCAAGGAATATTTGAAGAGTTCCAAGATGAGAGAACTCCGTTTTTAAAAATGTTCAAAAATCATGTTTTTTTATTATGTTATCATGTTTTTATTGTGTAAGTTAGCTGTTTTTTTGTTTTGTTATTATGGCTTAAATCAAAGCAAACCAACTGCAGTTTGATTGATGTTAATTGGAATGCACAATAAAAAAACATGATTTTTGAAATTTGTTGAACTAAACTCTTCATTTTACTCCTTAAAATGTCTGTAACTGTTCACAACATTCTGCACACATGACACTCACTCACTAGTTTAAAGATCAACAACACTATCTTACAGTTTGTGTGTACAGATTACTAGACTTCTCCACAGTGATGGTAAAAGTCCTAACCCCCTACATCGTCGAGAGTGATCAAACTAAAATATGTTTATTTGCAGAAAGGTTTGTGTGATGGTTAGGCTTATGAGGGGATATAATATACAGTTTGTACAGTATAAAAAAATCATGTATATGGAAAGTCCCCCTAATGTATAAAAACTGTGTGTAGATGTATGCCTCTATAGGACCATTTTTTGGGAAAAGAAATGCACAAACACGCACAGGCACGCATCGTTTTCTGTTCTCATTCTGTTCTGCAGAGAGGGTAATTACTTTCTGGGTTGCTTGGATGCTTTGAAAAGGCAAGCACACACACAGTTTTTGAAATTCTCTGGAGGCTCTGTTCCCTTGTGGCTCACTAAGATTTACTCAAAGGCCTTTTCACCACATAATCGTTCTTAGTATTTTATTTATTTATTTTGCTATTTTGTTATTGCCCTCTGAGGCGCTGATTGGGGAGAGTATTAGCCAGGCGAGAACAAAAATACAAAATCTGTAAATAAAATGGTTCACTTGCAGTTTTCCCCAGAACCAGCGCTAATCAACCAGCGGAACATATGAGGTGGATAAAGACGCACACGTGCACACACAACCCAGGATTACATTTCAGCATTGTAAGGCTAGGGTATGCCTCCTTTCTCTGCGTGCTGTTAGTTCTTTGCATTAAATAACCAAATGATCTTCGATCATGATTTAATTCAAAGTCTTGTTATGTGTGTTTGTTTGGATGCCTCAGGGATGTGCAAATGGACCTTTAGTTTTGTTCTATGCCTCATTATAGTTCATAAACAGTCTCTTTGTCCTCACAGGCATATGGTCGAAAAACTTCAGTGCGCTTGTGTGTAGAGGTGTGTTTGAAGAGGACACACTCCAGGGGGACGGCCAGTGTAGAAGATTGATAGAAGATTGTGTACCTCTGCGTTTAGGGGGTCGCTTCTACACAGAGACAGTTTATGTATTTGAGAGTGTATATAAAACAGTATGACCTAAAGCGTAAAGGGAATGAAGAAAAAGCTACTTCACGTTAGAGTTTTGTTCTTAAACTCAGATATACCATTATGCAGAAAAATTATTTAACATACTAAAATGTTACTTTAGATTATATTACTTGCTTTGCCCCAGTCCATATTTTTATTGGAATCTGTGCCTGAAGAAAGGTTAAATAAAAAACAAAATAGGATTTTTTTTCATTCACAAAGCTCTGATTTCATATTAAAGGTCCAGTTTATGAAATTTAGCGGCATCTAGAAGTGAGGTTACGAATTGCAACCAACGGCTCACTCCACCCCTCCCTTTCAAAGCACTACGGTGGCTGACACAGGGCTAAGATGTTGTCACTTTTTCGCTCGAAGGAGATAAGGTATTTACAAAACGCGCTCTGTAGAGCAGTTTGTCGGTTTAGGGCTACTGTAGAAACAACATGCAAGGGGACCCGCAATATATGTAGATAGAAATAGCTCATTCTAGGGTAATAAATACAATGCTTCATTATGTAAGGTCTTTATACACCTCTATAGACATAGTTATGTATAATATATTGCATTTCTGTCAATAGATCCTCCTTCTGCCTTATTATACGTCTCCCAGTTCTCTTCCCTTCCTCTGCCTATTTTCTAATGTCTAAATTATTTATCACCATCTTATTCAGAAAATGCTCTGTAGGATTCCCGCATGAAAGTGAGAACGATACGGTCTGTCTCTTTTAATAGCAGAGCAGGGCAAATGGAAGAGAAAGACTCTCTTGTAAATTGGAAGTGAGAATACTGTAAGTCACTCTGAATAAGTGTCTGCCATGCAGGTTTATACATGTAAACATAAGCCTGCTGAATTTGGAGACAATGATAGTGGATTGCCACTCTTCTCAAGCTTTGAAAAGGATGCAAAAATTGTGCATTCGATTGGTTTTGGTTAAAAAACAACAAAAATATAATCCATTATTTGATGAAAGTCTTGGCTTCTTCCTCTCTCTCTGTGCTCATTCTCCATCCCTGAACTGTGTTGTTTACACTGTTGTTTTAGGATGTTTACTTTTGTATAATGTGAAATGACTGGAACAACAGAAATATATCTACAACTTAAAGGGACTGTTCACCCCAAAACAAAAATTCTGTCTACATTTACTCACCCTCGGGTTGTTCCAAATCTGTATAAATGTCTTTGTTCTGATGAACACAGAGAAAGATATTTGGAAGAATGCTTGCAACCAAGCAGTTCTTGTCCACAATTGACTACCATATAGTAGAAAAAATTACAATGTCAGTCGAAAGTGCCCCAGAACGATTTGCTTTCCTACATTCTTCAAAGATATCTTCTTTTGTGTTCAAGAACAAAGAAATTTACAAAGCAATTTGCCTACTTTGGTTACAAACATTCTTCCAAATATCTTACCCTGTGTTCATCAGAACAAAGAAATGTATACAGATGTGGAACAACTCAAAGGTGAGTAAATGATGACAAAACCGTTTGGGTGAACTGTTCCTTTAAGAGCAGAGAAGGGAAGAGGAACCGGTCAAGACTTTGATCTAATGATGGACAAGTTGCGTAGTGTTACTAAATGGCGCTTTTGCATCATTTTTAAGCTTGAGAAGAGGTGGTCAGCAGAAAAAGCAAAACAACACGGAACAAAGGAGAACAAAGAAAAACATTGGTTGTTTGAATGACCTGAGGGGGAGTAAACAATGTCTTAATTTCCATTTTTGGGTGCACTACTCTCTTTATTCCTAATATAAATCATTATTATGAAACATATTCCGACTATTGAACGCTGGTCAAGACAGAAATCAGTCTCAATAAAAAGTGTGCATTGGTTGTGTTTTACACACAGATTGAGTTCAATAAGAATGTCAGCTGAATCTGAGCTGAATCATTCTTTATCCAAAGAATCTTCTCAACTTTGTGGGAGCTCGTGGCTCTAACTTCTTAAAAGTGTTCTGCTGTTTCTTTTTTTGTTCTTGACAAATACAGACTTTGGAAGCACTGATTGGCTAATTGAACTCACTCTTTCATGTCGGCGATGCGTGTACCTGAGCGATGGAACTTGACGGAAACTTTGAAGAAGAAAGTGAGGACGTTAATCAGAGTATCTGTCAACTTCAAACACTGTCGCTTTTTTTACTATTGCGCACAGCTGACACACAAACACACACATACACTGTGAAAAAAGGTGTCTTGGACATGCACACACACTCGTTACACCAGTCAGTACCAAGTCTTCCGTTTTTAACACACACAGACACACTTCGCCATAGTGTGTCTGTGTGCCACTATGTACGCCATAGTTCGGCCTGGAAAAGGGAGAAAACTCTTTCATTAGCGCTGCCAGTTTGATGTTCTCAAAGTCCCCGTCTACAGCAAAATTTCTTATTAATAAAGCTCAGCATCTATAAAGCCACTTTGCAAGCATCAGGCTAGTGAGACAGTGCATCATGACTCCCTGAACCTTAGTAAATTCACTTAGACATTTTGCCTGTGTCCATGGATTCCATCATCGCCTTTTCAGTTCCTTTAGAAAACTTCCAGCTTCAGGCTGTTCCAGATTCTTGGCTGAAGAATATATAATAGCACCAGTCTGGGCACGAGGTAAAGGAATTAAAGAATTTGACTTGAAAAGGAAATTCTCTCTTCATTTCCACACCATCATGAACTTTCAAACCTGTATGACTTCCTTTTTTTCTCAAGACACAAAATAAAAAAATGTTAAGGACGTTTCAATCACTTTTTATGTAGTTACAATAAAAAGGATCTCGAGCCTTCAAGCTTTAGAAAGGATTCAAAAGCACATCAGATGTCATACAATGGCCAAAATTTAAATGGCCAATATTCTAGTTTTTCAGTAATTCACCTTTTCCCTTCAATGAACTGTAAACTTAAAATGAAAGTTCTGTCATCGTTTACTCACCCTCTTGTCATTTCAAACCTTAGTTTTTTTCTTCCGCAAAACTCAAAAGAAGATATTTTGAAGAAGGTTGAAAACCGAACAGCACCGGACCCATTCACTTCTATTGTACGGACACAAAACTAATGCAAGTGAATGGGTGCCAGTTAACAACATTCTTCAAAATATCTTCTTTTGTGTTCCGCCAAAGAAAGAAAGTCATACAGGTTTGAAATGACAAGAGGGTGAGTAAATGATGACAGAATTTTTATTTTTGGTTGAATTATTTCTCCCTTATAACTTCCCTTATAAGAAATCCCGGATAAGAAAGATATGTGATTCGAATCAACCAATTTTTGACTCAAAACAATGATTTGTTCATGAATCATAAACGTGGCAAAGAATAGGGTGGATTATTCGCAACACTCTGCAAAACTTTGTGCTTGAAAGGCGAAAGAAGGTCATACAGATTTAAAACATGAGGGTGAATAAATATTGCCTGGTTTTAGATTTGGGGTAAACTGTTCTTTTAAACACATTTCTGCGACGAGACTGAATAGTTTAGAGGATGAGGCATGAAGGTGGGCTGGTTCGGATTCCTGAAGCAGGTTGATTAAATGTGGGAATTAATGAGGGTTTCCAGACGAAAGAGGGAGAGAGCGCGGGCCTTCTGTCTGGGCAGGGGTCTGATGGGGTCAGGTCTAAGGTTTAGCAGCGAGTAAGACAGTAATTAATTTTAATATGAAACATAACTTGCCACTAATGGAGAGAGAGGACCAGATGCAAAGATGTAATAATCAGTGAGGTAGTGAGAGGCTCAGAGGAGTTCAAGCTATGTTCGGGGCATAATGAATTCTACTGACACCTGATGCACGTGTGTGTGTGTGTGCGTGTGTGTGTGTGTGTGTGTGTGTGTGTGTGTGTGCGTGTTCATGTTTGTATATCCCGGTGGGGACCTAAACCTGAATACACACCAACACATGGGGACTCGTGTCACCGTGGGGACCAAAATTGAGGTCCCCAGGGGCAAAACAGCTAATAAATTGTACAGAACAATATTTTTTACAAATCTAAAAATGCAAAAAGTGTTCTATGATCTTTAGGTTTAGGGATAGGGTTAGGGATAGGGGATAGAATATACAGTTTGTACAGGATAAAAACATTACGCCTATGGACTGTCCCCACGGGGATAGTCAACCAAAGCCTGTGCGTGCGCGTGTGTGTGTGCTGGCGTGCGTGCGTGCGTTTGTGCTGCTGTGCGTTTGCGTGGTGGCGTGTGTGTGTGTGTGTGTGTGTGTGTGTGTGTGCCTGTTGCGTGCGTATGCGCGGGCAAGTATCACCTAGAAGACATGCTTTGCAAAATTAAAAAAGTGGGGCCTTCAGTCATTGTAAGTCATTGAATAGAGTGACCAGTGCTTTCCTTTTGTATTCCAGGGAAGAAAGAAAAGTCAAACAGGTGTGGACCGACATGAGAGTGAGTGAATAATGATTTTTACTTTTTGGCTGAACTATCCCATGCACTGAAAGATTATTATCAGTTGCGGTTAATGCAGTTACGTTTTAACAAAACGTACAATGAAAGTCTATGGGGAAAAAGTGAGCATTTTTTCATTACATCCAAATCGGGGAAATGTTAGAATTAACTGCACAATAGTTCTTTTTTTAACAATTAGTTTTTGATTAAAGAACATATAATGGCACCATGGACTTAAGGTAAAGGTTTACTTGAAAACGAAATTCCTCATTTACTCACCATCATGAACTTTCAAACTGTATGATTTTCTTTTTTCCCTCAAAAATGGAAATTTCCTAAAAATTCTGTAATGACTCACTCACCCGATTGTCATTTTAAACCTGTTTGGCTTTCTTCTGCAGAACACAAAAGAAGATATTTTGAAGAATGTTGGTAACTGACCAATGGCGGTACCCTTTGACTTGCATTGGTTTCGTGTCTAAACAATAGAAGTGAATGGGTACCTTGGTTGTTCGGTTACCAACATTCTTCAAAATACCTTCTGCAGTGTCCTGCAGATGAAAGTCGTACAGGTTTGAAATGACAAGAGGGTGAGTAAATAATAACAGAATTTTTATTTTGGGGGGAACAGACTGATTTGTGAATCGTTGAATATAAAGTAAACATAAAATTAACAATTTTCGTTACATCCAAAGAGGAAAAAATGTACGGGCATAACTGCTAGTTATTTTTTGAGTCGTCCATAGTTTCTCTCTTGTATGTACTGTATATTACCCAGATGCTTTTTTCCACATTAACGTAGGGTGCATTTTTACACTTTTTAAAATAAATTAGCATATTTCCTGGGATTTAAACCTGTATTCTTGTCGTTGCTAGCGCAATGTTCTACTAGTTGAGCTGTAGGCACTTTGGAATATTGCTATTCTAATCACACGACTGTGATTGTTCCATGGCTTCCATGCACAATGTTAGTGCTTTATTATCAGAGTCTCTTCGTGCGTTAATTTGTTAGGGGGAAGTTTGCGGAAGCAGCTCGGTAGCCCTAAGAATAAAAGAGTCATTAACCGCCTAAACTGGCTGCTTCCTTTGATGAGGAATGGAGCGTTTTTTAGTTGGATGTTTATCAGGCGGAATCTGAAGTGAAGATAAGAGCAAATAAACAGACTCAGAAGGAGCCTTAATGACTTCATTAGACATTACAGACGAGGAAAACAAAGCTGGCGCTGGAAGGGTGTGAGTGTGTGTGTGGCATGTGTTATCACGTGTGCGTGTAATATATGCTCGGAGGCAAAAGCTTTACAGATGTGCTTTTTGACTCAAAGGATTGCTAAAATTCTATTCTTTATCGGTTTGTTTATTTTGTTTTGCGAATTTAAATCTGAAGGAAAATTAGATATTCATAGATAGAATTCAGTCGTTTTTGAAATTATTATTTATTTTCATTCCTAGCTGTCCGTTCCTAAAAGCTAATGCATGACTTCAGAAGTCATATGTATTATTTTTAAGGAATGCTTAAAGGACCCATTGCATGAAAGCCAATTTTTTTTCTATGTTTACGTGCTATAATCGGGTCCCCGGTGCATCTAGCAACCCAGAAAACATGAAAAAAAGATCCAAGTAACTTTGTTTTGGTAAGCCTTTCTCTGCAAGCATGTGAGAAATCGAGCTGTTCAGATTTCGCTCCTGATGTGATGTAGACGCAGTCTTTTATTATAATATTACCGCCCCTTAATCTACACAATTCCTCCCACGGCACTGCCGCCATTGTTGTTTTCACAAGCGACAGCGGTGTACCTGACGCCATGGCTAAAGTCCGTGGACAACATGCAATGTAGTCGCTGCACAGAGTCCTAACCTCGGAAGAGACAGGAGTGGATTTATTTTATTTTTAGTGGAAATCCATCAGAAACCATAAGCAAAAACCTGCTTGTTTGCATAAATCACTTCAAGCCGGAGTACTTTATCAACCTGGGACAGTACAAGCAGGATTAGCTTCAAAGTGGTTCCTCAAGAAGGATCGAGACCAATTGAACGAGACAAAGCTGCCAATGTAAGTAATATTTATCAACAGTCTGAATTGACGTACATGTACCGTATATATATAGGAGGATAACGTTAGCATACGATAGCGAAGGGAGCTAAGCCAGTCACGGGCTAAATAGAACATTCAAAGCCAGGGTTAAACTTACTCTATATTTATATATGTTATTTGGCAAATGGGCACTTGGAGTTTAGCTGTATGTATGTTAATACATTATGTGCGTTAATATGTTCAGCTGCGGCAAGCTGTTTGTTTTGCTAAAGAACAGGGGCGAACACTGCGGTTAGTTTCATTTTAAACGTCTCCAATCCTTCGTTATTAGGTTGAAAAATCTGTCACAGCATACTAGTTATGCTCTCACGTTGTGTGTATAACGTTATAACTTGTCAACGACAAGTGCTAAAATCCACGTAATTCCGTGGATTTTAGGCATGCACTCACGCACAACGTGAGCGCTGTTTACTGTGACGGATTTTTTAGTCTCCGTACGAATGATTTCAGACATTTAAAACGAAACTAAAAACAGAGGAGTTCAGGAAACATAATTCAGCTAAACCATTGCCGTGGCAGTACTACACGTGTGTTGTGTTGACAGACACGTCGGACGGAAGGGGGGTGGGGTGCGCTGTAACTCATTATCATTTAAAGAGACATGCACCAAAACGGGTTGCTGTGAGCATAGCTGTTTTTGACGAGGCAGAAAGGGTTTTATTTACACAGCCATTGAGTGTTTTTAAGCAAAACATGTTCCAGACATTTCACGAAGACCCAAATAAATCATACCAACTTGTTGAAAGTGCTCATACAATGAGTCCTTTAAGGACGTTTTTACTGAATTTAATGAAAAAAACACCTACCAATTAAGAATTTTTTTTCTTCAGTGAGCCTGCTATTACCAAGAGATTTGACTGTTGTTTTCGATAAAATCAGCTTGGAAGTGAGTGAGAAATTATTTCCACACACACAAACAACCTAGAGCATGGTCGCATGATTCATGTTCAATGTCAGTATACATACAAATTAACTCGTATCGTCACATCTATGTTATATGTGTACAGTCTATGTTTTTACGAGAGGAGGTGGCGCAATATTCTCAAGAGACTGCTCCCACAGTCCCTCTTCAGTCATTAGAGATGCTGCTAATCCATCTTCTATCTCTCTTTGCCACCCTCTATCTCTCTTTATCTCATGCTCGCTCATCTTCACTCGCGTGTGAAGTTGTCTAAAGTAGGCCGCCGGAGAAAGTTCTGCGGTAATTAAACTGCCTCTTTCCTGCTCCTCGCTTTGTGTTTGCATATTTAAATGTGACAGATATCAAATAAATGAACAAGAAAGAGATTAGAAAGCCAAAAGCTGTTTCAAGTGTCACAGGAGTATGTAAAGAGTATTAGCTAATGTGTGCGTGTGTATATTTGCGGGTACGCGTGTATTTTAGCTCAGCTGTAAAGAAAATAGGAGATCTTGCTACCATGACAATAGGGTTTTGACTCTGGTGATGTAAGGGTGTCCTTGCATGCATCAAAGGCCCAATCTTTTTTAGGACCCGTTGCTGTCGTCTTCAAAGCATGTTTTCCTATGTGTCTTACAGATCAATAATGTATATGTAAGCAGAATTATATTATAGGCTACCGTATGTGTGGGGCTTTGCGGAGTGGAAAAGGGAATTATCCATTTGTTGTCCTTTGTAAATATAAATATTTATTCAACGTGACTTGTTTCTTACAACTTAAAACTTGTTATACAGTTTCATATATGTATATGTAAATATATTGGCCCCAAAAAGTATTTGGATATTTAAGGCAAGCTTGGAATTAGACAAATATAATTGCATTACTTTACATAGCCTCTGTGCCTGCTTTAAATTCTGTTAAGACGTTAAAGGAACAGTTCAGCTAAAAATTAAAATTCTATCATCATTTACTCACCCTCAAGTTGTTCCAAAACTGTATGAATATCTTTGTTCTGACTTCTGATGAACACAGAGAAAGATATTTGGAAGAATGCTTGTAACCAAACAGTTCTGGGGCACCATTGACTACCATAGACAAAAATTGCTTTATAAATTTCTTTGTTCTGTTAAACACAAGATATTTTGAAGAGTCTAGCAAAGCAGACAGTTCTGGGACACTATTGACTACCATTGTCATTTTTACTATGGTAGGATTTACTATGGTAGAATTTTTATTTTTCTGTGAACTGTCCCTTTGAAAAGCAGTGCAGCAAAGCCATAATAAAATATGCCAGCTCTGACCATCTTGGCTTCTAGTACCAAATCACATTCATCATTTCATATTTTTACATTCATGAGTTCGTATTTATAACATTCAATTTTATCATTATTTTTGCATTTGTAATATCTTTGTAAATTGATGTTCTTTCCTGTATGCCGGACACTCTTCCACACCATTTCTGCCCCCCAGCCAAAACTATTTTTTTTCTTTGTTTAACACCCACAATATGTTATTCCTATAAGACTCCTTAATACCATCGGCAAACTGTAAATAAATCTGTAATTTAATCACCTGGGGCAGTAGAACACTCGTGTGCACCGTGCTGTGTGCGGCTCCTAGACGTGAGCTCTCCCCATCATTGAAAATAAATTATGACCTAGTGGGTCACTTTTCCCAAGCAACTCGCTATGAATTACTTTTCCTCTCCCCATACCCGCCTCTTTACTCCAGCTGCGGTCTGTCTGCACCAAAGAAATAGAACAAGCAGTCTGCCCATAAATTTCTTTTGCTTTATCTGCTCGAAGCTGCACGATTTATTTGCTTTTATCAAGTCACAAAATACTCTACATCCTTGCAGTTTATATTTTACTTTTTAAACGTTTTTAGGGTGTGCATGTCTATGAAAGCCTTAAATCATTGTCAAAATCACCATGTCTTAATTGAGACGTAAAGTGTAGAATGGTAAAATTACTTATTTTTGCAGAATTATGCTTAGTAAAGCCCCCTCTGACATTATCTTAACATTCTTTTTTTCATCATTTACTCAAGATCATGTCATTCTAAACACATTTTCCTCTGTATAACATAAAAGAAGATATATTTAAAGAATGTTAACTTTTATTGTATGGACACAAAACGTCTCGGTTACGACTGTAACCTCCGTTCCCTGATGGAGGGAACGAGACGTTGTGTTGAGAGACAGACTGGGGTTTGATCTTGAGAACCTATCATCTCTGAGAGGAATTTAAAATGCCAATGGGCTTGGTGAATGGCACACGCACACCAGTCCCCGCCCTGTGCATACGAGTATAAAATGGAGGTGGCGGCGGCCATTCACTCATCTTTTTGGGCTGAGGAACCTGAGAGACATCTCCTTGGGTACGTAACCAGGCCGGGTTCTCAGGACAACGTGAGAACTACCGGGCCTGAATTCTAGTCACCCATGGGACACAGAGAATGCCTGGTGGTCCCCCACCCACTTGATTGAAGCTAGCGCCAGCAAGAGAACCGTCTTCATCGTCAGATGAGGAAGACTGGCGTCTCTGAGGGGCTCGAAAGGGGCCGGGGTACGGAGTGCGGTCTCACGCCCCTGAGGAACCTGGTGACCAGGTCATGTTGGCCGAGGGACTTACCCTCCACGAGATCGTGATGAGCAGCAATTGCGGCTACATACACTTTCAGCGTGGATGGGGAGAGGTTGCTCTCGAGTCTCTCCATGTAGGAAGACCAACGCTAACCCTATCAGGCAACTCCATGGGCTCTCCCCGTTGGAAGAACACCAGGACGAGAAGAGACGCCACTTATAAGCGTACAAACGCCTAGTGGCGGGGGCTCTAGCCTGCAGGACGGTCTCGCGGACCACCGGTGGCAAGCCACTCAAGGTCTCCTCGTCCCGTCCAGGGGCCAGACGTGGAGATTCCAGAGGCCTGGCTTGGGGTGCCACACCGTGCTCCTCCCCTGCAACTGAAGGTTCTTTGTCAGGGGAATCAGCCAGGGGGAACTGCCGTCAGAGCCACCAGGTCTGAGAACCAAGTCTGGTTGGGCCAGTAGGGCGCAACTAACAGTACTCGGTGTCCCTCTTCTCTGACCTTGTACAGGACCTGTGCAAGGAGGCTCACTGGGAGGAAGGCGTACTTCCGCTTGTCTCGCGGCCAGCTGTGTGCTAAGGCATCCGTGCCGAGGGGTCCCTCAGTCAGGGAGTACCAAAGCGGGCAATGGTTGGAGACCGGGGAGGCAAACAAGTCCACATGTGCCTGGTTGAATCGCTCCCATATGAGCCGGACTGCACAGGGATGGAGTCGCCATTCTCCGCGGGGCGTCCCCTGATGAGAGAGCGCATTGGCTGTCTGGTTCAGGTTGCCTGGGATGAAGGTGGCTCGCAGGTTCAGGTTGCCCGGGATGAAGGTGGATCACCTGCTGACTCCAAAGGAGGAGGCTTTGGGCGAGTTGTGACATCTGCCGTGCGTGTACTCTAGGCAGTTGATGTGCCACCACAGCCGGGGACCCGTCCACTGTCCCGATACTGCGTGCCCATTGCACACGGCACCCCACCCCTGCAGGGAGGCGTCTGTCTTAAACAACGCGCCTTGAAACCTGCCCAAGTGGAACCACCGCTCGGAGAAAAGCCAGATCTGACCAAGGGGTGAGGGTGCGAATTCACTTAGGCGTCAGACAGTTGATGAGATAGCTGAGAATTCGCACGCCTTGCTCCCTGAGGGGAGCTAAGGCAGCCTCCACGAGCTTGGTAAAAACCCGGGGAGACAGGGCCAGACCGAAGGGCAGGACCTTGTACTGATACTCTCATCCGCAAAGTCAAGTGGAAATTGCGGAAGGCAGCGAGAAGTTGTGTTGCCCAGCGCATCGTCGTATCGAGAGCGCTGCGGGGAAGCCCGGCACCTGGGGGACGTGGCAGGCGGCATCCTGCTTAGACCTGCCGGCAATGACCTGGCCGGGGAATCGGGCCCGCTGTTACTCTCAATCTGCCTAGCTCATCCCGTCTGGGCCGCACTGTCTCCTAGGCGGGTTCCCAACGGGGTAGAAGCCCTCTCCCGCGGGGCTCTGCATCTCCGGCGGGCCGTTGCTTGAGGGCCCCAGTACAAAGAGGGGCCACCACGGGGGGAGCGGGGCTGCTGGGGGGCAGGCTGCGCTTGGGACCTCGGAGACCGATAGGTGGCCACGTCACGGCGGAGCAGTCTGCTTCTTCACCACGGAGAACCTCCACAGTGTTACCACACAGCCCAGCTTGCGAGATGGGTGCATCTAGAAGGCGAGCCTTCTGAGCGTCACTACGCAAAGTTGAGCCACAGATATCTCCCTTGGACAACTATCGTGGATGTCGTCCGACCCAGAGCACCCACCATGGCCTTTTGTCGCACGAGGCGCGAGGCAAGTGGTGGTGGTGCGCAGCCGGGTCGGTCTTCCCATCAACCAGATCTTAACGCTTTGACTTATGACCCGATGGGTCGCCATAGCATTATGAACCTGATGGACCGCCATAGCATGGAGGGCGGAGGCAGTTTAACCCACAACATCGTAAGTCTTCGACACGATTGTCAAAGATCTTACATGCCCTGGAAGGGAGCCTTGGTCGACCCCTCCAAGTGGCAGCGTCTGCAGTGCACTGCGACTGCACATTCCACCTGGGGGATGTTGACATATCCCTTAGCTGCCCCACCGTCCAGGGAAGTAACAGCTCCTGAGCCCGTCAGATGGGAACGTGCCGCGAACGGCATATTCCACGTGTTTGTGAGCTCCTCATGCACTTCCAGGCAAGCACGGCCGTCATCTCTGCACCCGGGGGCCTCCGCATCCGATGCCAGGAGGTAGCTCTCCGACGTTATGACAGAAAGTTCATCCCCATCCCATTGTGGAGTCTGCCCGCTATGGGACGGTACACCGCCGCCCATCGGGGACGAGCCAGGTGAGCGTGCTGGGGCATGGATGGTCCGTGAGCCGAAACTGGCAGAGTGACATCCATGGGAATCCCCAATCACCTCGCCGAAGCGGCAGTCGAACTCGCTCAGGAAGCAGACGGGGTTGCGGCTACATTCTGGAGAATGTAGCCAACCGTGACCACAACACCTTAATCGACGAGCCCTGCCACTGCATGCTGGAATAGCCTCCCTCACATTCATATAAACGCTGTTAGAGTAAATTCTAATAAAAGCCTTTTAATGCAGAAGGTTAAGCGCATTCTCTGTTTAACTGACAATGTGTGGAGGACAAGGATTTTTCCTCACTCTGAGTACTTTAACACATATACAGTATAAACTCCCAGGCATTAACTGCACACATCTCTGCACGCAAACTAAAAAGCTCACCTTGTGCTACTGCCTTTTCATTTACTGTATATTTATGGCTTGTAAGCGAAGCATAAACATTTGAATTATAATACGTAGGTTTAAACGCTTTGTTCCGTACTTGTTTGTTTTCTGTCTGATTTCACTAAATATGTATAAAGTCTGAGTGTAATAACTGAATGCTGAGTCTTGAGGTCACCGTTTATGGTGGTCTCTAGAGCAGTTTTGTATTGTTTGAAGGGGGAAAAGCCGTCTTTGATCAGGGTTGTATTTTACACGAGTTCTTTATTACTGTACTGAAGTATTACTTTGGGGATTTGTATTTTATTCATGTATCATTGAAACGGAATTCTTCTACCAAATGCTTTGTTTTACTCTATTACATTTCTGTCTTAAGGGGAAACGTATTAAAATCCTCCTATTAAAGGCACAGTAGGTTACATTTTTGTTAAAATGACATACCTCTAAAAGAAACTAGTCAAATTTAAAGGTGCAATGTGTGATAGTAAGGAGGATCTATTGACTGAAATGCAATACAATATACATAACTATGTCTTCAGAGGTGTATAAAGATCCTACATAGTGAAGCGTTATGTTTTTATTACCTTACATACATACCCTACATACACCGCGGGTCCCCTTGCATGGAAATCGCCATGTTGCTTCAACAAACTGTTCTACAGAGCGTGTTTCGTAAATATGTTACCTATATGTTATGTTCGGCAAAGCAGAGAAAATGTGACAACATTTTTGTCCTTTGTTAGCCATCGTAGTGCTGAAAGAGCGGGGTGGAGTGAGCCGTTGGTTGCAATCCGTGACCTAAAATTCTCAAACCAATAAAATAAATTTCTGTATTCAAGTCAATGCCATCTGTTATACACTTGTTATTGCAGTGCATCGTGGGATTGAATGAATGCACTCAATAATGTCCACTATGGTTTCCCCTCAAAAAGTGCACTTATTAAAGGTACACTCTAAAAAATGCTGGGTTATTTTCATCCCACCATTGGGTCAAAAGGGGACAAACCCTACTTGTATGGGTTGTAATGGATTATTTCAATCCAAAGTGCTGGGTTGTTTTAACCCATTGTTTAACCCATTGGTCAAAACACTTTGAAAATAGCCAGCATGATTTGCTTGGTCAAGAACTTCTAATTCCACACATTTACTTGCTCTGTGCTGACTTTCCTTTTGAGTTTCCTTCTCTGTCCCTGTTTCTCAGGCCTGAGGCACGCAAACCCAGATCACACTGCTGACATTTACCCGAATGAGAGAGAGAGAGAGAGAGAGGAAGGAATAGAGGAAAGCATAGAGGTACACCTTCTAGCCCTGGGGAAAGAGTTTGTGGGAATGTATTAGTGAAGAAGGTGTTAGATAAAAAGCCCCTGACATTTCGGCCTGCGCACTGATCGGCCTGGTCCTGAGTGCCCTTGGTATGAGGCTGCCCTAGAGCTAGCTAGGAGAAAGAGGGATGGTCCTGTGATCCTGATGCGTGTGTTAGAGTCTCAGAAGAATGGTCTCTATTATCCTCTTCACTTCTTAAGTCTCTCTATATCCGCTCCGCATTATCTCTTCCTTCCCTCCGGGATAATGTCACTCTGTTACCTTTGCCATCTGACCATGATGCTTGTATGATGTTATGTGAAATAGCCTATCTAAAGAGCAGTGTGTGTGCATGTGTGTGAGTTTGTGAGATGGTGTTTTAACCCACGCTGAACCTTTTAGTCCATTGTTTTCTTTTGACCGTTGGCATCATGTCTGGTACACAGATTATGGATACAGATTTACCTTGCAAAATACGAGTGAAAATACTATTCTGCCACTTTACTTGCTATTTTGTGTCTAAAACAAAAGGATATCTTATATTTAATATCTTTTACAGATCCTTGGTCTCATTCATAAATCTATGCGTAGGATCCTCACTAAAAGTGTACGTGCGCCCGAAAGACAAAAATAGCGTACGGCAAAAAATATAAGCAATGTAAGCAATATTGTAAGCAATATTCGCTTTATAAATCACAGATCACCTGCAAGTGTGTGTACGTGAATCATCCTCATACCCCGCCCTGTACACACTCATTTTTAACCATAAATAGTCAATGGAAAGCACCTCATGAATGCTGATCTTTATATTAATAAGCCCTGACATCCAATCTGCTTGTTAAGCCTCACGTCACGCACTACCCTATATGGAAGGTCATACCATTTCCGAGTCCAACTGCTGTCAGATGCCATAGGAAAATAACAAAAAATGATTTAAAACTGCCAAAAACACCCAATCCCATCCTTTATCTCCACAACGAAATCACAAATGACCACACGTGCAATTCACTGCGCTTTACAAATTAACAATTGTTATAATTAGTATTGATATTTATTATTAATTATTAGAATTAGCCTATATTAAATCCAAAGAAGGTTTCTGCAGCATTTACTGTATATGTTTACAGCAATTAGACTGATCATTAAAACCTTGCCAAAATCACATAATTAATTAGTGGTATAACATTTGTAAAAGACAAATGTTTTATTATTCTGGTTTTGTTATGAACACCGATATAGTTAGGACTGATAAGGAGGACATATACAGAGAAACGATTGTGTGAGAGCTTAATGACTGTATTTCAAGACTTTGACATTTGATATATGCACAGTATTTAAGGAAAATGTACTTAGTTATTTATTTACACTTTGTTCCGCAGTTATCTAATGGTATTTGATGGTATAAATGATTAGTTTGTGAGTCATTCATAGCCGCTCGTGAGTAAATCAATGGTGATGTCCATCAACAGTTCCTAAAACACATAAAAAATAAGTAAAATGACACATGACATAAAAATCTGCATTTTTTTAACATTTTTAGAAAACAGTCTTCCATCACAAGACAGTGGTAACTAATAATGTGAAAGCTAAGGAGAAAATAAAAACAAATAGCTGTGGACATTAAATTATAAGCACATAGTTATTGAACTTCCCCGCTCGCAAATTTTTTAACTTTTCGTTTCGGAGGCGTGTGGCAGCCTCCGTGTCTGTGAGCGATAGCTTTTGAATTGAATTTGCTGCTGGATTTATGTCGTCTTATCGCTGGCTGGTAATGTTTATATCTCGCTGGGGTTCTCTTGTTGCTAATATTAATTCTTCGGCTTGGTTCTCTGTCTGGTAATAGTAATTTTTCAGCAGGTTTTACTGCAGCCCTGTTGCTCCGGCAGAGTAAATAAGCTTGGAACTGTCTGGAGTTTGATTGCTTTGTCATCTGCACTCCCACCTGTTAGGTGACTGAACTGAATAATGAGACCAGCGTGGTGATATTGATTCCACAATTTAAGGTTAACAACAGCTGGCGATGGGACGGTTACAGACTCTTGATATGCCTCTTATTTCATCGGAGTAAACGAAAGCAATTGCAATGTCATTTACATCAACCATCCTTCATTGTGATGTCATAAGGGCTTGGGATGATTGACAGCTGCTGGGCGGAATTGTCGGGCCTTGTCAGCGTTAATAGATGGCGCGGGTTCTGTAACGGATGATGCGGCCGGTTCTGTTGCCATTTTAAAGTTTCAGATAAGCCCTCAGTAAGCTGAGAAACGGATTCTGTTTTTCATTGTAGAATGTAGTGGACTAATGCATGGGCATATTTTTCCAAGATTGAGATGTTTGTCATTCAATCCCCTAGGTTGACAAATGTGTCCAATTTCCACCCTTCCTCAAGAAAAGTATCATGCCTTTATCATTCTTTCTTGCTAAGATTTATTTCCTTCATCTCGTTTCATCCCTCTTTCATATCCCTCAATCAATGCACAGCAGACCTGAACGAAAATGCACAAGCTTTTACATGCTAATAAGCCGTCGCCCAAACATTACCTCTCGGCCTACAAAAAAGCTGATGCATCTGCATGATGTATTCTCTCCGCACATGTATGACATCATAAGATAATGTCGATTCATTTTTAATGAAGTTTAATTCCATCCACATTTGTTTTCATCATCAGACACTGAGCTGACGTGAGACGTTGTTCTCCATGCTAATGCTAAATGGCTAACGTCCTGGCAGGGTTTGTGTGGACGTCTCAGAAAAATGACTGATGTTTCTATAATGATCTATCCATCCTGCTTCTGACAGCATTAGCATTTAGCCCTTAATAGCGCAGCGAGCCTGACAGCATGAAGATTCATCATGTTACGCAGGCGCGTGTGTGTGTTTTGCAAAGTTTGACTTGTCTTTGGAGTGTAGGCCTATAGTAGGCTATACAGGGGACGTCAGGCATATTCGTTAGTATGCATTCACATGGATGTACAGTATAATGTTTAACGATGTTGGGGAAGCTGTTTTAAAACTATCTGCCTAGATAAAAGCTACGCATAATTAAAAATAGTAATATAGTCACAAAATTGCTACAACTAAATTGAAGCTTGAAACATTGCATATCAAATTGTAAAGATACTTTGACCGTGCTATTAAAATAATGTGCACAATTCCGATAGAAGTGTGTTTTCTAATAAAGATAACATATTTTAACAGCTTTGACCTCTACAAAAACTTCTCCAGAACTCCATGTGGTGATGCATATAAATAGCAAATAGCAAATATGAGAAACATCACAATTGCTCTTTGCGTTATTGTGACAGGTGCATTTCTTAAAATAAAATGAAATAAATTGATTGACTCATCTCATATGTTGCGAGTGACCAATATGCAAAAGAAAGACAGCTAAATAATATTTATTGTCATAGGGATTTTTTTAATAAAAGTAATTACAGTTTCATGGCTGGTACAAAATATTGCGGCCAATACATTTACATGCCATTGGCAGGTTTGGTGAAACTTGTCTGTACGAGACTTTGGGTATTGACTCAAATGGTAAATAAGAAATATTAGAAACTGACTTTGTTCTAATGAAATACAACGGAACGCTGCTGTCAGACATCACATATGGTTCTCTGATGTTATTTTATTAACGTAGTTTATCATATTTTAGCTGTTGGGACAGCTTAAATCATTGATCATCAAATTTTTTCAATTTGATGTGATGCATGCCGATTTGCAAAACATCAGCATCAGAGGGAAACAATCACATCAAATTGAATTTGCTTTTTATTTATTTCATTCGTAATGCAAGACACGCACATGTTCAGATATGAGAATCCACATATGTGTCTTCTAAGCACTTTTTTACTTGATTTGAATTCTTTCAAAAAAAGATGAAGAAAATTATTTTGCCTAAATGAATTAAATGGGTTGCTACGGTAACCAATATGTGTTTTCCTTCATGCAAAACCAAATTTAGGGTTTATGACACATTGCCAGCTATATTTATGCACATTTATAGTCATTTGCATGTGCCCAGTCTACAGGCTTAAAATATATATCAATTTGCATGGGTATGAAAATTAATAAATTACATTTGTACAGGATCACATGAATAACAGCTTGTTTGGTTTCCCGGTAGAGCTTACAGAACATGTGATCAGTGTTTTTTTATGTTTTACAGTTCTGCCCATCAAACGCATCATTTAGCAAACAGAACACATATCAAACAGGTCTCAGTACACTTTAGTGCCGTCCGTATTCTCTTCATCTGTACTTTTCAATATAAGTGAGACTGTGGCTTTCCTTAGTGAACATATTCTGCAGGGCACTCTGTTATACCTCTTTTTCTTTTCCTTCCACCCACATGCCTTCTATTACACCCCCTAATTGCCCCTCCTGCTGGTATCATTTCCTTAATGCAATGGAGTCGCGGTAACAGTTTCTTGTCGGCAGGTTTTAGGGATCAATAAAAGGATGACAGGAATAGCCACAGCGTTGGAGAGCTGAACAGAGAGTAATGATTGTCACGAGCGGAGGTGTGGAAGAGAGAACCCAAGCGCAGGCAGGCAGTGAAGGGGTTAACAAAAGACTTTATTCAAAAACACAACACAAAACACCCTCGATGGGGGAAAAACAAAACTAAGAGTTATAACTAAAACAAGAGACTTCCCACGAGGGGGCAAAATGAAAACAAGACAAATAAACCAAACTAAAGGACACGACCAAACGTCTTAAATCATAAAGCACAAAACTCACGAAACACGAACAGGGCAAGGACTAGGAACACGGGTGAGAGCACAAACATAATCCACACAGTACAGGCACCAAACACATACAATGCACGAGCACAAGACAAAGAAACAAGAGGGTATTTATAGGAAACACAAACGAGGGATAACGACATGGGGCAGGTGTGAGACATTAAACACTCAGGGAAATCCACACAGTACAGGCACCAAACACATACAATGCACGAGCACAAGACAAAGAAACAAGAGGGTATTTATAGGAAACACAAACGAGGGATAACGACATGGGGCAGGTGTGAGACATTAAACACTCAGGGAAAGATAACGAGGAAACAAGAGGGATGGGAACAGAGACGAGACACTGGAAAAACACATGAGAGGTAAAAACATAAACATCTCATGGTCTTCCCACATAAAACCCAAGGACTCTGCCCCGATCCCACCACACGACTAGAATTTCATAAACAAGACGGTGGGACCGTGACAGAGCCCCCCCCTTAATGAACACCTCCAGGTGTTCACCAAGGGGTGACTAACAAGACCTGACAGACTGGACCAAAGACAAAAACCAGACAAACATGGTGAACAAGACAAGGGGCAGACAGACAACAAGACCACAGGATGGGGTGGGACAACAAAAACAACAAACATGGGAGGGGGGTGGGGCAAAACAAGGGCCCATAGGGGGCAGTCCAATGGGGGTGGGGAATAGTCCCAGTCCCCGGCTGCGCTCGAGGGCGCGAGTCCTGGGGGACTTAGGATAAGTCCTGGGGGAACAGTCTTTGACCCTGGGAGTCTCCCAGGGACCGGCTGGAAGGCCGGCTGGACAGGGCTTGACGCCGGCTGGAAGGCCGGCTGGACAGGCTTGACGCCGGCTGGAAGGCCGGCTGGACAGGCTTGACGCCGGCTGGAAGGCCGGCTGGACAGGCTTGACGCCGGCTGGAAGGCCGGCTGGACAGGCTTGACGCCGGCTGGAAGGCCGGCTGGACAGGCTTGACGCCGGCTGGAAGGCCGGCTGGACAGGCTTGACGCCGGCTGGAAGGCCGGCTGGACAGGCTTGACGCCGGCTGGAAGGCCGGCTGGACAGGCTTGACGCCGGCTGGAAGGCCGGCTGGACAGGCTTGACGCCGGCTGGAAGGCCGGCTGGACAGGGCTTGACGCCGGCTGGAAGGCCGGCTGGACAGGGCTTGACGCCGGCTGGAAGGCCGGCTGGACAGGGCTTGACGCCGGCTGGAAGGCCGGCTGGACAGGGCTTGACGCCGGCTGGAAGGCCGGCTGGACAGGGCTTGACGCCGGCTGGAAGGCCGGCTGGACAGGGCTTGACGCCGGCTGGAAGGCCGGCTGGACAGGGCTTGACGCCGGCTGGAAGGCCGGCTGGACAGGGCTTGACGCCGGCTGGAAGGCCGGCTGGACGCCGGCTGGATACCCGGACTGGACGCCGGCTGGATCCCGGACTGGACGCCGGCTGGACCCGGACTGGACGCCGGCTGGATCACCGGACTGGACGCCGGCTGGATCACCGGACTGGACGCCGGCTGGATCACCGGACTGGACGCCGGCTGGATCACCGGACTGGACGCCGGCTGGATCACCGGACTGGACGCCGGCTGGATCACCGGACTGGACGCCGGACTGGACGACTCAGGACTGGACACACTCACGGACTGGACGCCGGCTGGACCACCGGACTGGATGCCGGCTGCACCGGACTGGATGCCGGCTGCACCGGACTGGATGCCGGCTGCACCGGACTGGATGCCGGCTGCACCGGCTGGCGGGCAGATGGAGACCACGCTGCCCGCCGTTGCCTCTTCTTCTTCGCCTAGCCACCCGGCTGGTGGTCGGGTGATGGAAGGAGGTAGGCGCAGCTGGCTCCGGGTGGACCCTCGGAGGTGGCCCAGGACTCCCTCCTTCCCGCCTCCTCGAAGGCTGACTGGTGGGGGAGAGGCTGCAGGGAGTGAGGAGGACGGTGGGTGATGCCAACGACTCCGATCTGATGACGCGACCCTCCGGGATCCGGGCAGTGGGGAAGAAAGAGAGGGCTGGACTGAGACCCTGGGCTCCGGCCGATTCATGGCTACCTGAATCATGTCCGTGAAGCCCAGGGTCTCAGCATCCTCATTCTGCCCGTGACAGCGGTTCGTTCAGACCGCCGTTGAACATTGCCTCTGCTCCTTCATCATGGACCATCTCCCCTGCGTCTCGAAGAATCGTCGGCAGAACTCCAAGACGTCGGAGTAGCCCTGTCGCAGACCGCAGAGGAGATGAGCCTGCCTGGATCGCCTTGCCTCCATTATGCCTGCTGGGTTCAATTCTGGCTCGTGGATTCTGGACTAATGCATGGGCATATTTTTCCAAGATTGAGATGTTTGTCATTCAATCCCCTAGGTTGACAAATGTGTCCAATTTCCACCCTTCCTCAAGAAAAGTATCATGCCTTTATCATTCTTTCTTGCTAAGATTTATTTCCTTCATCTCGTTTCATCCCTCTTTCATATCCCTCAATCAATGCACAGCAGACCTGAACGAAAATGCACAAGCTTTTACATGCTAATAAGCCGTCGCCCAAACATTACCTCTCGGCCTACAAAAAAGCTGATGCATCTGCATGATGTATTCTCTCCGCACATGTATGACATCATAAGATAATGTCGATTCATTTTTAATGAAGTTTAATTCCATCCACATTTGTTTTCATCATCAGACACTGAGCTGACGTGAGACGTTGTTCTCCATGCTAATGCTAAATGGCTAACGTCCTGGCAGGGTTTGTGTGGACGTCTCAGAAAAATGACTGATGTTTCTATAATGATCTATCCATCCTGCTTCTGACAGCATTAGCATTTAGCCCTTAATAGCGCAGCGAGCCTGACAGCATGAAGATTCATCATGTTACGCAGGCGCGTGTGTGTGTTTTGCAAAGTTTGACTTGTCTTTGGAGTGTAGGCCTATAGTAGGCTATACAGGGGACGTCAGGCATATTCGTTAGTATGCATTCACATGGATGTACAGTATAATGTTTAACGATGTTGGGGAAGCTGTTTTAAAACTATCTGCCTAGATAAAAGCTACGCATAATTAAAAATAGTAATATAGTCACAAAATTGCTACAACTAAATTGAAGCTTGAAACATTGCATATCAAATTGTAAAGATACTTTGACCGTGCTATTAAAATAATGTGCACAATTCCGATAGAAGTGTGTTTTCTAATAAAGATAACATATTTTAACAGCTTTGACCTCTACAAAAACTTCTCCAGAACTCCATGTGGTGATGCATATAAATAGCAAATAGCAAATATGAGAAACATCACAATTGCTCTTTGCGTTATTGTGACAGGTGCATTTCTTAAAATAAAATGAAATAAATTGATTGACTCATCTCATATGTTGCGAGTGACCAATATGCAAAAGAAAGACAGCTAAATAATATTTATTGTCATAGGGATTTTTTTAATAAAAGTAATTACAGTTTCATGGCTGGTACAAAATATTGCGGCCAATACATTTACATGCCATTGGCAGGTTTGGTGAAACTTGTCTGTACGAGACTTTGGGTATTGACTCAAATGGTAAATAAGAAATATTAGAAACTGACTTTGTTCTAATGAAATACAACGGAACGCTGCTGTCAGACATCACATATGGTTCTCTGATGTTATTTTATTAACGTAGTTTATCATATTTTAGCTGTTGGGACAGCTTAAATCATTGATCATCAAATTTTTTCAATTTGATGTGATGCATGCCGATTTGCAAAACATCAGCATCAGAGGGAAACAATCACATCAAATTGAATTTGCTTTTTATTTATTTCATTCGTAATGCAAGACACGCACATGTTCAGATATGAGAATCCACATATGTGTCTTCTAAGCACTTTTTTACTTGATTTGAATTCTTTCAAAAAAAGATGAAGAAAATTATTTTGCCTAAATGAATTAAATGGGTTGCTACGGTAACCAATATGTGTTTTCCTTCATGCAAAACCAAATTTAGGGTTTATGACACATTGCCAGCTATATTTATGCACATTTATAGTCATTTGCATGTGCCCAGTCTACAGGCTTAAAATATATATCAATTTGCATGGGTATGAAAATTAATAAATTACATTTGTACAGGATCACATGAATAACAGCTTGTTTGGTTTCCCGGTAGAGCTTACAGAACATGTGATCAGTGTTTTTTTATGTTTTACAGTTCTGCCCATCAAACGCATCATTTAGCAAACAGAACACATATCAAACAGGTCTCAGTACACTTTAGTGCCGTCCGTATTCTCTTCATCTGTACTTTTCAATATAAGTGAGACTGTGGCTTTCCTTAGTGAACATATTCTGCAGGGCACTCTGTTATACCTCTTTTTCTTTTCCTTCCACCCACATGCCTTCTATTACACCCCCTAATTGCCCCTCCTGCTGGTATCATTTCCTTAATGCAATGGAGTCGCGGTAACAGTTTCTTGTCGGCAGGTTTTAGGGATCAATAAAAGGATGACAGGAATAGCCACAGCGTTGGAGAGCTGAACAGAGAGTAATGATTGTCACGAGCGGAGGTGTGGAAGAGAGAACCCAAGCGCAGGCAGGCAGTGAAGGGGTTAACAAAAGACTTTATTCAAAAACACAACACAAAACACCCTCGATGGGGGAAAAACAAAACTAAGAGTTATAACTAAAACAAGAGACTTCCCACGAGGGGGCAAAATGAAAACAAGACAAATAAACCAAACTAAAGGACACGACCAAACGTCTTAAATCATAAAGCACAAAACTCACGAAACACGAACAGGGCAAGGACTAGGAACACGGGTGAGAGCACAAACATAATCCACACAGTACAGGCACCAAACACATACAATGCACGAGCACAAGACAAAGAAACAAGAGGGTATTTATAGGAAACACAAACGAGGGATAACGACATGGGGCAGGTGAGAGACATTAAACACTCAGGGAAAGATAACGAGGAGACAAGAGGGATGGGAACAGAGACGAGACACTGGAAAAACACATGAGAGGTAAAAACATAAACATCTCATGGTCTTCCCACATAAAACCCAAGGACTCTGCCCCGATCCCACCACACGACTAGAATTTCATAAACAAGACGGTGGGACCGTGACAAATGATAAGGCGTTAAAGAAAAAGTTGGATTTGGAATTTAAGCAGAGGCTTTACTAAAATTCACAGGACCTAGGTCAAACCCAAACTCTGCCCACTCTCTCCTAGGCCCAAAGTGAAGGCTGTACCAAAGGGGAGGGTTTGCAAGGGAAATGCAAAGTGTTTGGTGTCCTGTATTTGTGCACCAGTGCATATACAAGTTGATTCCATTTAAATAAAAAGTGAAATTGCAAAGAAAGAATTACAGATTTAAAAATAACAGTAGTTATGTAAAATACTACTAATAAAAACTTTAAAACAATTAAATAATTTATTAAATGAAATATGCAAATGGTCCATTAAATTATTGAAATATTTACTTAAAGGTGCAGTGATGAAATTTAGCGGAATCTAGTGGTGAGGTTGCGAATTGCAATCAACGGCTCACTCCACCCCTCCCTTGCGCAGCACTACGGAGGCTGACACAGTGCTAATATGTTGTCAAGTTTTTGCTTCTTTGCCGAATGAGATAACATATTTACGAAATGCGCTCTGTAGCAGTTTGTCCGTTTAGGGCTACTGTAGAAACGGACACCCGCAGTGTATGTAGATAGAAATAGCTGGTTCTAAGGAAATAAAAACATAACATTTTTTACACCTGAAGACAAGTTTGCATATTATATTGCATTTCTGTCAATAGATCCTACAAAAATTACACACAGCTCCTTTAAAATCTCAAATTAAACAAAATGAAAATCCATAATAGACATAATAATATATATATATATATATTTTACACATAATCGTAATGATATGAATAAAATGTGCAAATTTCCAGCACTTGAGCTGTGATTTGTCCTGCAGGATTTTTTAAAAACTGTTATAGCCATTTGGGGCCTGTTATGCTTCATCTTCAACAGTGCGGATTGCGGGTTAAAAGAGACGTTTGTGCATTTCCTATTGATCATGGCAGCAGCACTTCATCAAAAGATGATCAAATGATGGAGAACAGCGCTCTAGCCAGGCACGTATCCAGACAGGCGCGAGGCAATCGAGAGCCTTTTTGGAATTTTAAAGAGCCAGTTCAGGTGTTTGGATTGCCGTGGATGAGCCAGTCTGTACAATCCCAGTAAAATCTGCCCATTTGTGGCGATGTGCAGCATCCTCCATAACCCAGCACTGCTATACAAGCTGCACTCAATTTTTTTACCTTATGCGATTTGCATAAATTCTTGTGAATTGAGTCCAAAAGCAATGCAGATAGCATGTGCAAATAAATAAGGCTTTTAGTGGGTGCTATACCAAAAAACAACGTGACCGTGGGAGGCTGAAAGAAAGCAAAAGAGGGGGATCTACGGACAGACAGTTCAATGCTGTTCTTGATAACAGTTATGTTATAGAAGAGGATTGTGGGATACATATAAGCTGGCATTGTTAAGATGCTCCATTACGGAAATGAGCTAGAGCTATATCTGTCTCCGGCGACGGTAATTACGCTCCGTTCATATCCTGCGTCTACTGTACCCAGTTGCATCTCCTGTTTTAAACCCTCAACATGCTCAGAGACTTAATGTTCGAACAAATAACCGTGCGTTAATGACGTCTTTTAGTGGTAGGATTTAAAACTTACATGGAACATTTAAAAAGCATCTGCATTAAAATAAATTGGTTAAATTATAGGTGGCTACATCTACCCTGTTTTCCACCCATTAGCAAAATCAACATCAGTCAGAGAGCGAACCATCGAGAAAGCTTTTATCTCCCCGTTATTCTTTTTTCTGGTGCTGTTTTCATTGACCATAGAGCTAATAGTCTCTTTATCTGCCGTTAAGCGAGCTGTCAGACAATCACTTTGCTTAATTTCATCTCCATAACTTACATATGTATGTGCTCAGTGCTTTCATTAACCTTGCAGGTTGACTGGCGTTAATAATGATTTTGTTATTTGTGCACAGACTTGCAAAATACCTGATGAATTATTCATATTTCATTCCTCCATTATTAAGGTTTGATGACCGTTTAATCACCTGAACTAATATATAAAATGGATCTATTTATTTATATATTTACTGTCTATTCCCGAACATTGTATATATGGTGCTGCTCTGTAAGACCGATCTACTGCAGGGCATTTTATTCAATATTCTTGACTTGACTTTTGTCTTTTTGATCTTTTTTGTCGTTCTAGCCAGTGTATTTTAAACAAAAATTTTAACCAGTTAGAAATTAGCTACAGGGGTGAAATTACAATCGCACAGAGCCACCACCTTTCTGCGGTGACTGCGTGAAAGTTATAATAGTCTGTGCAAAAATATGAAGGATTTACAGGAAGACAAATGTGCTTGCCATTTTATTTATTAAACATCTTTAAAATGTCACTTCCATCACTGTCAGTTCGCCCACAGAAAGCTATCAATTCCCAGTTTTAATGATAGTTCCAAAATAAATGACTGCATTTATTTATGACAGCTGTAATGCATATTCATTGTTAGACAAAATGTATCCGTGAAACTGTGAAATACATATTTACTAAACCCACAGGGCTAAAAGTGCCCAACTTGTAGAGTGCTGTATAGTTGTTTATGTGCTATAAGATGCACAGCCATCTGTTAAGGGACCTGACATGCATGTGTGAGAGGAAGACAGACAAGGTAGAGAGGAGAGGGACATAAACTCATATACATCATATAATGTAGATCATGGCTTTGAAATTTTTGTCACGTGACATGTATTCTCTTTGACCTATGACGTATCTGAAAAAACAACTAGTAGGATTTACTAAATTTTTTTGTATTATTACAGTAAAATTTTGCTAAAAAGCTATGCCCAAAAAATTATGTAAATCCTTTTTTTCAGTGTAGGCGTTGGTAAAAACATTTTAGTCGCGAGAAATTCATTTGTCGGTACTAACATTTGAAAAACTGACATCTGCCGTAAAGTTTTCTGCTATTTTTATTTGATTACTTTTTAAATTTGACCGTTGCTCAGCTCCTGCGGCATCATGGGATAGAATTATGTCCATCCATTGCACACTCACAAATCTCGGTGGAAGCAGTAGATCCGGGTATTTCTCGCCTACTGTTTTTTTGTGTACTGAGGTTTCGGACTATTTGTGACTCATGGTGATCTTCGACCTACAATATAGTATGGAAGTAGGCGCTTTCAAACACAGGGATTGTTTTCAATAAATGGTCATTTAAAAGTAACCGTGTATTCTGATGAAATGACATTTTTTTGCATGCAACATGTAAATCAGATATATATTCATACAGGTATTTTACTGTAAAAAAAAATGGCCAAAAAGTATAATTCAGGTTCAGATATGTAAACATTTGTCACTAATATGAATGGGATACATCATGAACAGATGTGTTTCCAATACGCAAAGCTTCCCCTAAGCAAAGTTATAGAGATGAACCAGAATGCTTCAGCTTTCATAGACGTGCATGATATTAGGGGTGTGAGCATGAGGAGCTGTAAAACATTCACACACAGATGCAGGCTTAGCTCCAACATACACGCTTGAGCTCACAAACATACACCCACATGTTGATACTGTGCGCATTTTACCATCTGATTTCACACACGTTCTGCGTCACTGCATAATTCAGCTGATCAGAAACAAACATGAATTTCTCTTTCCATCTTCCTATCTATTTCTCTTTCCATTTCCCTATCTATCTATTGTGTAGCCTTCAGTGCTGTTCTAATATCATCTGTTGTTCTCCACTATAATGGACTCCATAAATCAAAAATCAGATTTCCCCCCAAAAATTCCCCCACTAGCAAATTACATTCCTGTTTTGTCTTTCTTTGGCTTTTTGCCCTCGTTCTCTTTGACTTTGTCTGTCTCTTTCTTCACAGACTTTGTTTCTTTACAATAGCGTCCTGGAAATCTTGAGGCTCCCTGTAAACTACTGGATGAGGCTCCGCCCATAAATAGTGACATCAAGAGCGTTTCAATCTGGCTCAAAGTATGGTGGATTTGTGCAGTGTTTCCCTTTTCATGAACTGAGGGATTGCTATGGAAAGCAGTGGTAAGAAGCTGTTTGTCAATGTGTGTTCTAGTGGACTTGTATATTTGAATTGGAACAGCACTTGAGCAGCAACTGACTTTTCACATGTAGCCAACGACAGATAAAATCCTCAGGTTTTATGCAAGTTCTCCTTGTCATACTACTTTAGATTGAGCAGGCTGTGACATCACTGTTGATCCATGACAGCACTCATAAATATTCATTAGCACAGGCCGTACAGACCATTTTACATTCGTTTTTATATTATTATTTAATTAATAAATAATTGGGGATTGTGTCTGTAGGGCCCATTTCTGAGATGTCAAAACTGAGATGTCAAACATTTAACATAAAGATGCCATTTAAATTCAAATCACAGACAAATAGAATTGTCAACAGAGCACTGTTTGCCTTAGATCGCATTGACTTGAAAGAAGTTTGTTTCTGTCATTCAATTTTGACTTGTTTTTCAGTAAAAATAAATCTTAATACATGGGAACCAACATTGTAGGCCTTGTCTGTACAATATTGATCAAAAGTTTTAGAAGACTCACTTATTCATATTTTTTCCTATTTTAAAAATGTTGTTCTCATCTATTCTGTGCTCCCATTGGCTATTCTTTTTTCATTATCCAGTGAAAGTCCATTTCAAAGGCTTGTATTAAAAATATACATTTTATTTGCACAATTAGATTTTTGTCTTTTCAGACATTTAAGCATGCTCCTTTGGAAGAAAACAATAAGACAATAAGAAACATTTCATTCAAGTTTTATAACATTTTGACTGGTAGTATATTAATAGACAATAGATACATTCCTATTGCATATAGGAATTTATTATTGCATACAGGAATTTATAGTCTGTTTAATATTTGACCTGTGTTTCTCTCTCCTTTATCTTAAATGTGTGCTTTTCACTGTGCATGCGTGTGCGTGCGTGCGTGTCTGTGTGCGTGTCTGTGCGTGTGTGCCTGTGTGTGTGCGTGCCTGTGTGTGTGCGCGTCCGTGTGTGTGCGCGTCCGTGTGTGTGCGCATTTGTGTGTGTGTGTCTATGTCTATGTGAGTTAGTACGTGTGCATATTGTGTGTGTGGAGTGTTTTGTATGTGGGTGTGTCTGTCTTCTGTGTTTTCACCTTTTTCTTGTTTTTCCATGTATAAATTGAAATGTTTTGCTTATAGTCAACATGTCTCATTTACAGCTGCTTTGTAACAATTAAAGTTGTAAAAAGCGCTATATAAGTAAAGTTGACTTGACATTAATTGCACATTGTTACCCTGTGAAATCACATTTTTGCAGCGTAGATCTACGAATACACCTTCCATTCACGCTAACATTAGCCCTTTTCTTTTAACAAGTGCTTAAACAATATCGATGTATAGCTTGTGTCAGATGTTCTTTTAAAGCGAGCCAACAGATGTAAGCTCCACACACATTACAGAAAAGTGCAAAAAAAGTGTTTCGAGTTCGCACGTTCCGAATGAAAACTCTCGTTCAGCAGGCTGCTATAGACCCGCGCCACACTTCCAAGACTCCATTCTAACATCTACTGTAAACCCTCAGTGAGAGAGAAAAGCATGTAGGAATTTCAAAATGAAAGCGGGACAGGGTCCAGAGAGTGTCTTTGAAGGCTGATAAGCTGGTGGCAGTCAGGGAATGGAGTGGAGTGGATGGGCCTGGATGTATTGTGTTAGCCTGGTGTTTATTTATTCATACCTCTCCTCTTTGTTCTCTCAGCCAAATGCCTTTGAGCTTCTTCTGCATATGCCGTTGACATGTTGGTTACAGTCATAATCAAGTACAGTTTGTTCGAGAGAGAGATCCGTATAGTGGTTTGAATCGAATTGAGTTCTCTTCCTCCAGGCGCCAGTGTGAATGCTTGGTGACCCCAAAACTGCCAAATGCTTTGTGAGGTAAATATCAACCGCGGCCACGCAATGGCACAAAAACGGCAGCCTGCGAGAGAGAGATTACATTCGCGCGGGCAAACCGTTGCGCTCTCTAGCGAAGCGTGAGGCTGATCGCCGAGGACGCGCGGAGAGGAGCGCGAGGAATGATCCAAATCGTATCGGATGGGAGAGAAACGCAGAACGTGAACTTTAGATCTAATGGAGTGGCGGACTTGACAGCTGTTGTGTGAGAAGGGCTCGAAAATAAGTCTCACGTTTGTGTGGAAAACGGTGCGAACGAGTGGCAGAAGATGGATGACTTTAGAGGAGTTTCTCTTCTCTGGTCTGGTCAGAATGATGAACAAGGATGGTTTATTGACACTGAAAGATTAAAGTACAAATGTTATATAAATCAACTTGAGGGTTGCATTTAGAATGTAATGTAAATTAGCGGCCGTGTGTGTGTAAAGTGCCTCTATCTGCTCGGTATCGTGGCAGGTTGTTTATCTTTCACTAGTTTTAACTACCTGCGGTATTTTCTCATTATGTTTACTTTACTGCCTGTCACTTTTTTTTGGTTGATGTAAATTAGGAAGGAAAGCTGCTTCTGTATGAGATGCAATAAAAAGTGTGAGTTTATTTGTGCGTGTTTGGGTTTTAACGCTTGCAAATTTATAGGCTGTTAAATTAAGGCTGATATGACAACTCGGCAAGCTGTCAGTAGGACATGGACGAAAACATGTGGACCTCCGAACACTACATGCAGATGTGCTTGTTAAACATTTAATTTGAAAACCATCTGCATTAATAGTGAGTTGGTCAGTTCTTGGTCGCTATAGCAGCTTACAGTCTTCAGGGAAGGATTTCCACTAGATATTGTAACATGGCTGTAAGCTTTTTTTTACATTCACGCAAAAGACTATCGCTGAAGTCAGGCACTGATAGGCCATGTAGGCCTTGACTCACACTTTCTAGAAGTTTGTTAAGGTTAATTTTGGTTCATTTGGTTTGTCTTTGTTTGGTTGAACACAGAGAAAGATATTTGTATGAATGTTTGTTACCAAACAGTTCTTTGACCCCATTGACTACCATATAGGAAAAATGACAATGGTAGTCAAATGTGCCCCAGAACTTTTTGCTGTTCTTCAAAATATCTTCTTTTGCGTTCAACAGAACAAAAAAGAAATTATAAAGTAAGTTTTCCTACTATGGTAGTCAATGGTTTCCAAGAACTGTTTGGTTACAAGCATTCTTTCAAATATCTTTCTCTGTGTTAATCAGAACAAAGACATTATATACAGTTATACGGTGAGTAAATGATGACAGAATGTTTATTTTTGGGTGAACTATTCCTTTAAGTCTTCCATGCCAGACTTAGTAACCATTTCACTCATTGCGTCATATGAGCGTGAAAATTCAATAGGCTCATTTTGATGAAATCTTTGTCCAAGAAGGCTGCATGTTAGTGTTGTGTGTCATTACGAATTGAATTAGCCTTTTAAATTCCAATCCAATTCCCGGGGGTGAATTGAATTTGTTGAATCGGTTATAAATATTCTTTTGGTTGTATTTTGTTCAAACGTGTGTGTAGTGTTAAAGAACTGAAACAGGAAGTTTTCTGGATCAGCGTTGAACCAGCGTTGTTTACGTCATCCGAAGAGGTCTATAGCGGAAATATCAGATTGAAGTCTCCACATAACTTTGGTCAAACAGTGTATTTTCCACACGTTCTGCATTAGAATATTAAACAGTCACAGATATGGTGTTCAAATCAGGCGAAGCGTAATCCATTGGGAAAATCGGACTGACATTGCTAATAACATTCAGTCACCAGTCCTCAGGGAGAAAGAGACCAGAGGAAAAGATAGAACAAAAAATCTGGTAAAAATTGAAGCCTGTGATATTTAGAGATGTGACGGCTTCTCTCTGGTCTTACTGTCTGTTATGTTTGAAAATCCCAGTTCTTTTCTTGTCACAGATACACGTACTGTTCAACTGAGATTTGGCCTCCTCCGTTTAAGGCCAAACTCTCAGACAGCAAAAGAGCAGAAGTACACACACCTCACATTTACAAAAATCACAGCGGACATGCAAAACCCCTGGAGATGAGCAGGCCTTTCTACAGCGGGATTTTCACTAATCTACTGCAAATGACAAATTAATTATTGTACAGAAAAGAGAGGACAGAGGAATCGGTAATTACCTGTCAAAATTTAGGATATTATACAGTGGCAGAAAATCCATGAGCCCCTGAAATATAATCTCTCTGTTTGCGGTTTTATCCCGAGTTTCTTTCAAGCCGATTGACAGAGTATTGTTTTCCCTGGCAGTTTCTGAATTGTGATATGAGACATCATGGTAATGAAAGGTGCTTTTGGACAGATGGTACGGTCTTTCATCTCGTTTGGACAACAGCGGCATTGTGGTCCAGTTATGAATGGAATTATGAAGGTGGTTAATTTCAAAGGTTTGGGAGTAATGATGGCTTAAACATCTAGCTCGATCCCATTTGGGAGGAATGATGATGGTTTATATGTAATCTATGATATAGGATATTGGTTATGAGTGCTAGAATTGGAAGAGCTTTGAAGTTCTGGTTTAAAAATCTAAAATAGAAAAATTGCTGTAGATTAAGGTATAGGAATAAGCACAAGGGCATGTGTTGCAGGGATTTTACCAAAGTTTACCACATCGCTGCTGTCCTTCTGAAACCTTGTATCTCCATATTTTGTGATTTTTTTGTCATAAATCATTACAGTCGCTCTTTTTGTTTGTCACTGGGTTTTGCAAATATCTAACTAATGTATTAAAAAGTGCTTGTCAACTTTGACAACACAGGATGTAATAATTCAAAAAGTACAATGTTTTTTCCATTTCTGAAAAAAACGCAAATTTGGACATACAAGGTTTTAGAAGGACAGCGACGACATGTAACGGGGGATGTTATTTCATCTCGACTAGCATTTTTTCTTTAGTGCCCTTAAAATGCAATACATACCAAAGGATACTAATGTTCATTAACGCTTTCATACATGAATTATAACAACTTTTTTTTTTTCTTTTCATTTTCTGTTTGAGTGGACATCTGAAGAGGTGATGGTGATTCATCTTGTTCCAGGGTCAACAAAGTGTGTTGCCCGATAAACATCTCTTACTTTATTGCTGCATTTATTTTAATTAAAACATATTGTTAATATTTTGTTTGCTACAAGTAAGAAATAATCAATTTTAGACAGAGGCTGGAGATCAGAATGATCACATGGATAGAAACACTAAATGCAACTTTCTGTTTCTACCTGTAAAGTTAGAGCGTAGCTAAAAGATAAATGTTGCTGAAAAGATCAATTGAAAAGTTAACTTTTATTATAAGTATACATAATAAAAATAAACAAAAAATCATAAAAATACAAAGGATTTATTTTCCTTTGTAAGTATTATAGCACAAACGTAAATGTGCGGCATTTTGCTATACTTGTCAGAATGTGATTTGAGTGTCAGACTTGTTATAATCCATTCAGAAGATGAATTCTGTTTGAAACCATCAAATGGCCTCGGGGGAATGTTTACAGTCAGTTTTTCAGAAACAACATGTAAAAACTCCTAAAAAATACACCGACATCTTAACTTGACAGCTGAGGTGTAAAGTTTTCAAACCATTATCACAGGTTTAGACCTGTAAATATGTGGGATTTGCTGCAAGTCTGTTTTATAAGTAATGTCGCTCAGATAATCAAGGAGACTTTTATTAAAAAATTTTGAGTTTATTTGCCACTCAGTGTAGACAAATATACTTGTTGTTAAGACTTGCTTTACTTTAACTTCAGAACAGCAACTTCAGAGATCTCTAAACATAACTAAATTATGGCAAGAACAAAATGTCAAGATGTGTGCGTGTGTATGTACAGGTGTACAGTAGTAAAACAGAATGCTTTAAGTTGCTAACAGTTAATCCTCATGCTTATTTGCTGATGATCAGTTTAATTGTGGTCTTGATTACACAACCTTTGTACACACGACACAAACTTTACATTCTGACCTTCCACAACTTTATTGTGTTCCGCTCACTGACCCGAATGGACGAGACATTGATTGAAACATATTGCATTAATGGCTGAGTTAAATTAAGCAATGCACTCAATCCTCTGTTTCCTCTAACTGGGCCATGATCTATGGTAACCGCAGGTGATAGTCACTAGGATATGGGAGTGATGATGTCACAGGGATAATTAAAAAGCAATCAGCCGAAGGAAGGCACTGTGGCCGAATAGGGTTTGATTCATGTGACCTACCAATGAGAATTTCCATTAGAAAGAGGAGTACAGGGCTTTATCAGAGGTCACCCCAATCTCCACTCTCTCTCTTTCTTTTTCTCTATATACTCCAGTCTCTCCCTCTTTTCTCATTTCTTTACATCTTTTAGTGGAAAAGGCCATTTAAAAGTGAATGAAATACCCCACAGTATCAAGTAATAAACAGTAATGCCAACTCTATTAGTACCACGCATGTACCGCACTGACCTCAGTTCACTAAGACATTTCTGGCGTGCTCATCACATGCTGCAGTCTTAAAGAAACAGTTCATCCAAAGACAAATTTTGTCTTGTATTTTTTAAGCACTGAATTTTATGAGTTTAAGGATGATTTTGTGAAAGTTATGGTGAGTACATAATGACAGAATTGCTTTTTTGTTTTTTGACTGAACTTTTGCGGTTGCCTAACATCATAAAGACTACTCGTAGGTAAGGAACATTTTATATCAGCAAATAAAAATGTTCAGACCGTGATCCTCGCTCTCTGTTATTCATTTGCTCGCTGATATAGGCCGGGGCTGTGAAACAGTGTGGTTTTAGTTTATTCATGGGCATTAAGCTTTGATGAACTCGCATATTTCACCTTTATGTCCTCCACTGAGAACAGTAAAAGTGTAATGAAGTGAAACCTCAGTCTCTGTGGTCTGCAAATGAAGAGGGCAGACCGAGTCCTTTCGCTTTCATTTGCGGGTTCCTGTGTGATAGTGTCATGTTAAAGTTGCTGGGTCATTGTTTAGTAGGATTATGAAGAATAGTATCTATATCTGTCTGTCTGTCTGTCATTTTTATTAAATGCATGCAAGGCAGCACTGCTTTAATGTTCCTCAAACATTCTAGTTGTTTTCTTCTGAACCAAACTCTATGACCTGAGCTTACCTCAAACTTTAACATTATTTTGCACAATTTTTCTCATTAGTAAATGTATATTTAGTTCTCCCAAGGACATCATTTATATCAGGTCAGTTCTGAAAGGTGGAGGTTGGGGATACTATATGTGAATGTTATGTCGCCCTGCATATGACTTGTGTTCCTTCATATCAAAGTTAATTGATTTTTCTTATATCTAAAAGATGTGGGACAGTATTATGGTTATGGAACTTTAAATGTACCACTTCGAAGCAGTTATTGTAAATGCAGGTATTTATAGAAAACAATAACTTTCGCACAGTCCAAGCGCTGAGTTTAGATATTATATCATACTCTATATGTGCCGTGTTTAAATAGCAAACTTGCGAGCAAAACAAAAATGCTGGCAAGCTGCTATACTGTATATCTCTGTGTGGAAATTTAAACTTTTATGATAACAATAAGTATACAATATAAAATGTTTTATTTTGGAATTTAAAAATTATACACTAGCATTTTTACAGCATTAGCATTAGTTAACAATTTTATTGAAATTTGTAAAATAATTAATACTTTAGTATTTTTCTGACCATTTCCCCCCTATTTGCATGTAAATGTAGGTGAGAGCACACTGCAATACTGCATGTTTGCTGTTGGGTCCAATATGAGCTCTTTGCAAAGCTTTCATTACCCTGTAACCATTTCATAAAACCATCTGCTTTGAATTGTGCTAGACAGGTTGTTCAGATCAAACTGAATAATTTGGCAATTTCAATTTTTCTAACATTCGGTTCAGTTGGGAAAAATATTCAAAGAATCGGGTACTACAGACAGCCAACAACATCAGAAGGTTTCATTTTTTACTCTATCATGCGTTTTTCTGGGGGTTAATAATAAGAGCATCCTTTATTCCTATTATTTCAATTTTCTTGACGATTGTGTGGGAACAAAGTTTTGTGTTTTTAAATGTTAAAAGGTTTTCCTTTCAGTTTAAAAGACTTAGACAAAAATCCAGTTTGTCCTATTAGGTCTCTCTCAAAAGCACAAAGCATTAAAATAACAGAAAAATCACTGAATGTGTACAGGGTTTTTCCTGCATAGAGAAATTGGAGGCGGTTGCCTCCGTCAAATGTGGTGCCGCCTCAGGCTCTCGCCCAAATTATGTTGCGAGTCTTCACAAGAAATGCTGCGTGCATTTAACGGACTGTCATTTGTAACTGCAGTTGCGACATTACGCCACAGTGGAAGCGCTGTTTCGTTATCAGCACACTGAGGCGCTAAAAAGAGTTGCAGAACAAGAGCCAGCCTGTGTTTCACGGCTGTTTGTTTTGCATCCAAGTACGTTTAATTTCTTCATATTTCTTAAATGAACATGACGCACATCATTGTAATGTCTTTAGCTGTGCAGTTGGATCGTTGAATCAGCGTATACTGTACACAGCGAGTTCGCCAGTATGAACGCACATTGCGTTCAGAACGACTCGCACACGAATGACTCATTTGAACCGATTCATTTAAACTATTGAACTTTTCAGTCACTAGCGAAAATAAGAGATCTTTGAATCATTTAAAGTGAACCACAGAGAATGCAAGATGTGAATGAGCTTTGCTCATTTTGAAAGACTGGTTTAGGGTACGATCAGACAGAACGCGTCTTTTGCTGTGAGACGCGCCTCTTTTGAATTGTTTTCAGTTGGCAGGGAGCGTTTTGCGCGCTGCTTATGCGGGCCGGGCGCCTCGCGTTTCTGCCGCCTGCTGCGCCTCGCGTTTTAGGCGAAGCGCTCTGAGCGCCCGAAGTTGAAAAAAACTCAACTCTGAGCAGAAAAGCGCTTGACGTCATGTGCGCTTTTTTCCCATTGTCCAATCGGAGTGGAGAGGCGGGGCTTCCCTTGTCGCAATGCTCGGAACGCCTGGAGACATGGAGGAGAAACTTGTTGTGGCTGTTTCGGGTTACCTAGCAACATACAAAAAAAAAACGCTGCGCGCTGCTCTTTTCAAAGAGTCACCAGAAGAGCAGCGCGATGCCCCTCGCGTTTTCGAACATTAAAAGCGCGTTATGTGTGATCGTACCCTAATTCAGTTGGCTATTGTGGGCTGAAAAGTTAGTTGAAAATTATAAAAAAGCTTTATTTGATAAAAAAAAATCAGTTTGGTTGAATAAAAGTAATGTTTTATATAACTTAATAATTGTCATTTTTATTTAATTTTATTAGAACTTTTAATATGTCAAACTCAAAGTCACTTTGGTTAAGCCACTTAAAGGTACGGTAGGCCTACGTGTGTGCGTAAAAGATCAGGATGGCACCACCTCTGCCTCGTTTTGAGCCAGGAAAAACCCTGGTATATAAAACCAGAGTGCCTCTGTAGAATTTAGAACATTGTGAAGCTTTAGGATACAGACAGATCCCTCTTACTGTACTATACACAAATACATAAGGGAATACAATAGCACACTAAATCACAATTCCTTCGTGTGCTACATGACCTCAGAAAGGTGGGGGTTATGGGCAGGTTATTGGAAAACCTTTTTGTTTTTTCATACGCACAAAGACTTTTGAAAACCTTTATACTGTACCTGTACAACGTTTCCACAATCTTGAATTGGAGATGGGTTTTATAAGGATTTTTTTAAATATGGGATTCTTTTTTCTTTCTTATTTTTTTTATTCAGTCAGTCAGCCAGTCAGTTTACAACAAAACATGAAACCATTAGACAACATGATGGGAAATGCATTTAAAGCAATAGACTTTAAAAGGAAGCTAAAATTATTTGTGTTTTAATAATCCAATGTTTAATGTAACGGCTGTTAAATTGAGTTTCTGAGACTGAAAGAGAACCGTAGTTCATCATTGTAACTGTGTTATTTTTCTGCCACATGGCTTCTGTTGCGAATATGAATCTGCCTGCAATAGAAGGGTTGGTCCATTGATGATTTTAGGAAAGTCTCCGACACAAGCTCTGCATGTTTATGGGTGTTTCTTCAACTGTGGGTGCCTTTTGGCCCTGTTGTCTAGGCTTAATGTTATCTACACAATACTTGATGTATCCCCAAAATGCAATTGTTGGACTAATTAGTTATTGTGGTCTATAGCGACATGCTTTGTTCTTAAAGCTCGGCTGCCTCTGCTCATTGCTTCTAGCATAAGGGGTGTATGTTTCCCACGATTACAGCTTGTAGTTTACTGAATTTAGTTAACATCAATATTTTTGGTTGATCGCATGTTTCTTGCTAAACATTAAATAGCTGGTTGCTGCCGGGGGTGTTTGCATTCTATGACTGCGTGATGTATTAATTTTCTTATTTAGGAGTCATAGCATATCTTAATTTATGGTAGTCGCTTTTAGTGTGGGTGATTTAGGAAAATCTATCGCTGAAGATTGATCTGACGTTTACAATATGTTCAGCCATTGTAGTTTTGGTATATTAAGTTCGACTCAAATTTTTGTTGAACTGGTTTCAAAGACATTTCAAAGACATTTTTAAAGGGGTGGTGCAACGGTGTGTCATGCATTCTGACTTCTTTACAATGTTAAACGTGCTGTCTTCTCGTGCTTAACATGGTCATCTTGTCAAAAAACGAGTTGGGCGTATTACGTAGTATTTCTGTGCTCGATACACTCCCCCAGCGATCGTACAGGTTTCGGAAAGTTTTTTTCGAACATATAAAACTGTTTCGTAACTTTTTTTATTAGGCCCTTATTGGACAATTCTCCCGGAATAGCACACGGCACGCCCACGCGGCAGCAAGGAGAGCAGGAGAAGGAGCATGCGCAGACGTCACTTTCACTTGTGTGCAGGAGAGAGAGAGCGCATACGTTTGCGAAGTTCAGGTGTTTGTTTGTTAATTGCATTTGGGTGATGAATGTTATATAAACGGTGGATATAACGCTGGATTTGGAGATCGTTTGAAACTGATATATGGAGCCGTCCCAGCGCTAAAAGATGCCGGAGAGTGAGTGAAACTGCGGTGAGTGAAACTGATGTCTGTGTTTTGTTGGCAATGGGTGCGCACATGCTTTAATTCAGCCTACCCCTCCCCCCCACACGCGCCGTATGCTTTCGGAAATAATCGTACAGCTGTATCTCTCTTTTATAAATGTGATCAAACAAAATACCCTTCGAAGATACGAAGTGTGCAATACTACTCTATAGGTACTCAAGATTAATATGAGATTGGCGTTTTAAAGACGTTTTAAAGGAAAATCATGCTTCATACTTTAAATGGTTTTCAGATGAGCTGGTAAGATGTCTAATAAGAGGTTTATTTTTGTTTTGTTGAATAATGTAATCATATTGAATTATGTGTGGTAAACATGATGAAAACACATTACCATCCAAAACTGTTTGTTAGCGTTCAATGATATTTAAACGTCTTTGTAAATAAAATAGAAAATCTTCGTTTGTGAAATTGATGGGAATCATAAATGGGTTAATATTTCTTATCCCCAGGATGTGTAAAAATATTACATGTATTTAGGCTAAGGTTTTACAGACTCACATATTCAATTACAGATTAGTTTCTACCTCTTCATTGAAGTAGAAAGACAAATTTTGACTGCTTTATGTTGTTTTTGACAAGCTTTAGCAGCTTTAAACGTTATCACTGTTATCATAAAGTTTAAACTAGTAAGGTTTGATGCTAGGGGTATGAGAAATTGCTGTAGCTGGTCTACATTAGTCAATTCAAACAGGAGCATAGCATCGCTTTTCCATTTTTATTTCAGTGCATGAAACTTGCTCAAAAAAGACTCAAACGCTGTATAAAAACACATCACCAGCAATGAGGTCACTGAAATGGCAGTGGACGTTAGAGGCAATTTTTTCATTTCGCGACCAAAGAACTACAGCTATACAGCTGTTACATAATTGATCTGTGTACATAGAGACGCAGAGGTTTCCCTTCTTTGAAAGAAATATTACAGCTTTTAGTGAAGTTAGATTTGTAGCTACCCTTACCCTGCAGAACACTTTGGAAAAATCTCTCCTAGAGACTTCAAGAAATGTTTTCCTCAGAGCTTAACTGTCTGTGGTTCACACCCTTTGAGCAACTGAAATAGGACATTGTTTACTTCTTTAAAGGGAAAGCCTGTATCTTTTATGCCTACAAACAGTATTGGTACCATATTTGTCCATATTAAAGGTATGTATTGGTACTTGAAAGGAACAAATGTTTACATATCTGTACCTAAATGGTATACTGTGTTAGGACCTTTTTAAAGGATACCGTCCAAGTGACAGCTTTTTTTTACTTTTGTATGAAAGTCTGTCTGTCTGTCTCTCTCTCTGTCTGTCTGTCTTTCTGTCCATCCATCCATCCATCCATCCATCCATCTTATAGCTGTCAGTGTTTGCACCCATTCTTTTGCATTGAAAGCACATCACACTCTTAAAATTAAAGGTGCTTATAAGGTTCCTTACAGCGATGCCATATAGAAGAACCATCGCTTTCTTATACCATTTTATAATCTGAGGAACCTTTTTCACCACAAAGAACCTTTTGTGAAACAGAAAAGTTCTTCGATTGTTAAAGGTTCTTCGTGAAATGACCTTTATTTTTAAGATTGCGTGACTAATCTTTTTTCCAATACAGGGTTTTCAATATAGCACTTACTGTATTTCTTTTGGACCTTGACAGTTTACATTCACCTTCAAAAAAAGTTGCCTTTTCTATTTTATGAAGTCATATGAGGAACAATATGAGGGTAAATATGACGTCAGAATTTTCATTTATTGGTGAACTTGTTTTCAATGTACAATTTAAAATAAATACGAAATGAAAATTATATGGAAAAAAGGCTTTTCAAAATGAGAGCTCTCCCCTAAACATGCTGTACACTGTAAATAACCTTACAAACATGATATATTTCAGCTTTTATGAGAAGGAGATGACTCGCTGATTTTTTGTTTTTAGAGTGTTTAGTCGTAAGGTGAGTTGGAAGAGTAAAGCCGATAACTCCACCATCCTCACCTCATGCTATCTCAGCTCTTATACCACAGCATCACCTATAAATTCATCTTTTGACTTCCCTTGATTGCAATGCGCTTTGTCGCTATACAGTACTAATCTATTTTGAAGTGCTTTCGTAATTTTACGTGCAACCATTTATACACCTCTGATTGTGCTCAGCTGCCATATTCATAATAGATGCAGTGCACATCTCTAGACACATTTGCTTTGAAAGCAGATCATGGCTAATCTTTATATTTTCAACTGAACAATAAACAGACGTTTTTAGGTTGGGGAACAATGATCTCAATGCTGTTCCAAATATAAAGCATTGAACAGAATTAAAATCACACACATACTGTTTATGAAGCACATGCTGTTCTCGGTTCAGCCTGTGTGCTGATCTGTCTCACACTTCAAAGTTCTTGGGTGGGAAAAGGGCGTTTTGAAGGACTGTACAAACTTGAGATAGGAGCTCTATTCCAAAAACCTAGAAACCCATCTAGGCAACATTTGAAAGTCCCCCTGTGGTGAAAATCCAAGTTTTTAATGCTGTTTACATGTCTGCGTGCTGTTTTTAACGTTGTAAGACAAACCATGTGTAAATTCGAGTATTTTCTTCATAATACTGCTCAATAAACCTCCATCAGTTCCTTCGATTCGAATGAAATAAGAATTTTCTGAATTCCTTGTAAAGCTTAAACAAGCTCAGTGGTCCTATTGACTAGCCCAAACTATTACTTTAGTAGCTTCATTTGGTGTTACTAGTGGCACAACACACTTCGGTTTTCAAAAGCTTAAAATATATATTTTACCCATTATCAGTGAACGTGTTAATGACCAAGAAAGGGAGATAAAGAAAGGATGGAGAGAAGGGGGCTGCATAAAGGAAGGAAAGAAGATTGGATGGAAGGCGATGAGAAAAGGAAGGTATAAGCACAAATGCCTGAGAACTTTTGGGTGAAAGAATTGATGCTTGAACTTAATTTCACTCTTTCTCTGTCTCCCATTCTTTCCGCTCTGTTCAATCATCATTACGGCTGTCTCCCGAAGTTACAGGCAAAGAGAAATCTTCCGTTACTGTTGCATATCCTGCAGACTGCAGAGCCGTACACCCAGACTGGTATCATTCATAACCAATGTACTGTGTTCATGAGCTGTTTTTCTGCATATTGTGTACAGTGCATAACTGTCAATATACTTCTCTAGCTGAAGAGTGAATACTATTTACTGCATTTATTTATACATTAAAAATACATTTGTTTTATAAATAAATCTTATATAATAAATCCAAATTAATTTGAAATCAAATAAAGAATTAAATAAATGTCCTTATCCTTTAATATTAACATATGAACTTGTTCACAATCCCAAATTCATATTATGTCGTTTTATTTTTACCAAGTTCATTACAGTGTATTCTGGGATTGCCTTCTATGTGTTTCGCTGCCTTACAATTTAGCCGAAACAAGGTCTCTTTGTAGACTGCATAATTAAGTTGTCTTCACAGCCTAAGAACGCCTATTATATCCTATGATGCTGCCTCTGTAGACAGCTCTCTAGACTTTGGAACGGAGCGATAGTTGACAAGCCTGCTCCGAGCTTGCTCAGATGTGCTCATTAGCTCACGGAAGATGAATTTCTCTGTACGAAAAATGTGTCTACAAACATAGTCGATGCCGACTCTTTTCTCTTTTCTATTAAGAAATGTTTATTCATAGAACTTACTGACTCTCCAAATCAATTACATAAAGCAGCACAGGCCAGAAAACAATAGAATAAATTCATCTTCTGTCTAAGAAAATATAAGGTGAGCTGAGGTAAAGATAGCTACACATATTGTCCAGGTCCTCTTATGAACTTGAATAAAGCTGTCTGGTCCTAATCAAGTGACACGCAGCGTGTCTCTTTATAAGGTCTATGCACATTATCTATAATCTTATTCCACATTGACCTTCTATACATTAGCATAATGTATAGAAGGTCAATGAGGAATAAGAGAAGAGGGTCAGCGCTTATGGAATGAGAAGAGATGGCAGCACACATCATATACACTAAAAGATAGAGAATGAGAAAGAAAGGGTTGTCATAGTGAAATGCTGCTATAGTGCTTCAAATCTTAACCATAACCTTTATTGTCAGCTCTGCAATAACTGCTCTTAACCTCTGACACTACAACAGAGAGAGAAATGGAACAAGGTTGAATGTGACGTGCGGGAGCGGAGGAGTATTTATTGGAGCACTTTCAGATAAAACAATGTGAACTGGAATAACTTGGATATTTACATCTGAAGATTATGATACTGTAGCTGCTAAATTTGCTGTTATTGGCTGTTCGTTAACAATAGGTTTGTCATGGTACCATAAACATATCTGACTATACTACTATACCAACTGAAGTATCACGGTATCAAGTCGTATCGCGGTTTCGTGTCCTGTTCATAATTGACATCTACAAAATATATATTACTATTGTAAATATTAATATTTACTTTGTTAAGGTTTAAAAACACTAGTGTCTAGGAATTTTAGGAAAGTTTACTTTAGTAAATACTTTCACATGGGAACTAATGTGTTTCAAATGTGCGACGAATTTCATTCATACAGCAAAGTTTACAAAGGGAAATGTCACCCGTTTTCCACCGCATGCGTAAGCAGTGCGTAGGTGAAGCGGGACCAGCGTGTAGGGAGAGCGTTGCCTGGGTACCACAGTACAACAATGCAATTTCGCATTACGTTATTTTAAACGTTATTTTAAATCCATCAATGTGCAAAATATCTTCCAAAACTTCATCAAAGCGCTTTTTAAGTAGATTGCATAACTATGATTTGTTATATCTGCCTGTTTCATGCACTTTTAGATCCACGTAGTACAAGTTATAAATAAAAAGCCATCCTGCTTTGATGGATACGAAGTCACTAAAGGGTTAACTCACCATAGGAGAGAGTGATGCGATCGCTTTTCTCTCACACATACGCAATATAAGCATATAACATGATGTTTATGTAGTATTATCTGTTTTTTCAGAAGGTTATGATGACAGTGGGGTTCAGACAATACACTGACAGCATCATGCGATTGTTTTCCACTCATTCAAATGCAATATAAGCATAACATTTAAGATATACTTGTATTAGGCTATAAATCCTTTAAATGAGCTGTTGTGGTTTTGGCCAAAAAACTCCTGCCAAAAGTGTTTTATGAAAGTCATGGCGACTGTTAAAAACACATTAGACACCACTTTCATGCTTTAAAGGTAAAAGTATTACTTTTTCCTGTCAATCCATGTGGATTTTGTCAGTAAAGAATGCACTGTCGCTTTAATTGAGCGTGAGCAGCGCCGCAAAAATAGCATCGGCGCCGAAAGATTGCTGCTTATGCGCCGCTTTTGCTCCGCGAGCATGTGCTACTTACGCGTGCTGTATGAATGCTCTCATATGTTAACGTGCTGGAAAAAATACGCACTGCTTCGGCGTGCGGTGTGAAACGGGCGTTAGGCTTACTTATAATGTCGGCCAGTAGGTGGCGGCGACTTTTACCATAGACTGTAAAAAAGATGGACAGCATGACGCCACTTCCTTCTATTGTAATGTAATGAATTGAGCGTAAAATGTCTGATGATCAAAAACGTAAGTTTGGAGCCTGGGCATGCGCAGAAGGAATCGTCGCAGTAGTGAGAGCCCGATATCAAGGTCCTGCCCATGTTCCCTGATGACTCAATTGTAAACGAAGAAATCATGTTACCACACACCTTTTTTTTATAACATCTTATAACTAAATCTTTGGGAAAAAAATTATTTGAAGTGTAATAGAGAATGTGAAGCTGACGTCACGCCTTATGTTGCATGTTGCAGTGGCGCCGCCATCTTGGGAGGATAATACTCCACTGCTATTGTTGTTTTGATATGTACCGTTACTTGTTTTGTTTGATATATGGAGAAATCGAAAGTGAAAGAAGCATGGGCTTTTCCAGAACGACTCTGCATAATGCTACTGCAGTTTTTTAACACAGCAAGACCGACCTAGCATAGTTATATTTCCTAATCAAACAAGAAAAACAAAACACTGCATTGAACACACTAGCAGCCATCCTCCCAAGATTGTCCTCGATTAACAAGCTCTATTGGATAGTTTGGCTCCTGTCCCCCAAGTTGTTCAAAACACGTATTCATTTAGGAGAGAAACATCGCTAAAAGGCAGATGTAAGTGTTCAAATGCATGTTAAAGGGCATATGCAACATTACTTACATCATTACTATAATACCGTTAAAATAGAAATACATATAAAAATAGAGCGGCATCGCCAGTATTTTGACACTTTTTTTTTCGTGATGCTGTAGTACCGGTACACTGTGCAACCCTGACATACGCATACAGTGGTCATGTGTTTCCCGCGCTGCATGAATGCTCATTGTTTAGAGTATTTCCAAGGTTAAATGTGTTCAGTTGATTATCTTCTCTTATTGATTATCTGACCAGTTGACAGACACCTGCCGATAACCAATCTCACTGATATCCTCACCTCCAGTTGACATAAATACAGTCTCAGTTTTGATAGAACATTTTCGTTCTCTGAAGAAAAAAGGAAGAAAGAAAATGATTGTTGTGGATTGAGTGTGAATTCAGTGTGAATCCATAAACACGTCCCCACACAACACTGTCTGATGCATATTCAAGGTGACTCAAACCTTCGGGGGTGTGCAAATTAGCAAATTATTTACATATGCCATTCATGTGCAAACAAAAGCAAAATTTACATCGCATTAAATGCAGGAAACGACTCCAAACCCCTGTGAGCTGAAATCTCTCAGTGAGTGCGTTATTATGCCACCCATCTAACGGACAACGTGTCACTTATTCATATTAAAATCCATTTTTCAGAGCATTTTGATGGATAAATAAAGGCTTGTTTTAACACTTAAATTGATGGTGGAGGTTTGCGGAGCTCTGGGCTGCAGTTTATTTTACGAGACAGCTTATTGCATATGATGGAGAACTGCTACACCTGACCTTGCTAGGCCTCTCTCCCTCTCTCTTGTGTTTCATAATGTCTCTCCCTCTCTCTTACTTTCCGCTAATGTTTGCCATACACCGGAGCCCCAATTTGGCCTCTGCATATTATAATCCACATGGAAATAAAACTGTTAGTTGGAGTTAAAGTTCTTGCAGCTGTCTGCCAACGATGCAGAGAAATGGAGGAAGAAAGAGAACGGCAGAGGGTGTGGGTGTGTTAAGCGTGTCCCACTTGGCATTTCGCAGCTGAAAAATAGAGAGAGAGAGATAAATAAGACACTTTGTGTAAATGTGTTTCGCTTCATATCTTCTAGCTAAAGGTCCCTGGGGTCCCGTGTTGAGAATGGTCAGAGTTCAGCGGGTATTAGATTGGGTCTTTGACTCCAGGGGAGAACTGTCCCATAATGCTCCTCTGTCAATGGCCAATGCCAGTCTATCACACAGCACATTACACAAAATACAAAAAGGCCCACAATTTTAAGCGATACCGCATATTTTGTATTTTCATGACTGTTTCAGTCTCTGCTTTCTCTAACACTTACATACAATACTTATATTATGCACTAAAAGTAAATTATGCCTGACTCCTGTCTGAATGTATCCCAGTGTGGCTATAGTAAAAATATGATGAAACACATTTATTTTAAAAGTGTGGATGAAAGTGTTCACTAAGATTATTTTAACTTCTCAGTTTATTATTTAGAAGCCACATATTTTGACTTTTTACACGCAATATTCTCCCCATGTGACACCTACAGGGGCGTAGCTACATGGTGGCCATGGGGGGCCACAGCTACCCCTGAATGATGGATGGCCACCTATCTGGCCACCTCTGTTATGCGAAGCAGTTTTAAGATGTGTGTCGGAGTTTATACGGAGTGCTGCGCAGATCATTTAGCATATGCACTGAAAGTAACGCGAGAACATTATTCTCGCGTTAATATGATGTCATATGCTGACGCACTGACGCAAACAGTCTGAGTGTTATAGCTGAACAGCTGCTAAAATCAGTCTTGTTTAACTGGATTTCATTCATTAATAACATTTTCGAGAAAGTTTAAGTTGGGGTACTGCAATGTTTATTTTCTACAAAAAATGCTAACTTACTGCAAATGATAACTAGCAAATTATTTTAAAATAATGTTAGCACATGAAAGAATTGCAAATAAATTGTTTACTTTGCGTTCTTTGTGTATGTTTTTGACCAGCAAACTATGTGTAATGAAGAATTGGTGTACATTACAGTAGAAGTTAAAGAATTTCTGTCTGTAAGGATTTTTTGGTCACCCTAATAAAATAACTGGGTCTTACCTGGCCACCTCTAAAAAAAAAGTTCTGGCTACGCCACTGGACACATAACCCCGGTCTCAAAAGCAATGGTTTGATTATATCAGGTGTGTAATAGTTTTGTCTCTTAGTTTCCCTCTTTCTCATACTCTTTTACTGTATCCTGTCATCAGAATAACACTGAGATCAGACTTTAATATCATTAGTAATGTTTTACTGAGTCTTACCGTAAACAGAATTTAAGGGGCAAGCGTACAAGTTGCCCTCATGTCAGGTCAGATTAAATAGCCTTTATACGTACAGATGTGAAAAGTTCCAAATGCAATTTGTAAAACAGTTCTGAATAGATGAGAAAATCTGAAGGGATGAGCAATGTTTGAAATAGATGAAGTACTGTTATGTGCACACCTGAGACCATTTCAGTTTTACGTGTTAGAGCAACCTGATCTCACAGGAAAACATATTTTATGAGATGGCGATTTTGTATGAATTTACACAAAAGTCTACCCCTAACCCACCTTAAAGCACAACTATCACTGGGACAAAAGTTTAAACCGAGATGTTGTGTCGTATATAAACATTTTCTTTGTTAATTTCACCCAACAGTTGGGTTATTTCATTTTTGACCCAATGATGGGTTGAAATAACCCAACATTTTTAGAGTGAAATAAGATTGTATGAATTAATACGAATGAGCCAGTTTGTAAAATTGATGTTCCAAATATGGTAAGAGGCGTTACATTTCCGTCACACACTTGCAGTATTCGACCAATCACTACACACTGGTTAACTGGCCAATCATAGCACACCTCACTTTTCAGAGGGATGAGCTTTGTTAAAAATCTGCGCGTTTCAGAGAGGCGGGGCAAAGAGGAGATACAAACATGCACGGTATGTGGAAATACAGAGTTTTTTAACCTTAAATCGTGTATACACATTGCATTACATCTAAAACAAACAATAATATTCGTTTTAGCCGTGTCATATGACCGCCAGAGGCAGGAAATGTGTTTTAGAACATATGTTCAGTAATTATTCAGAAACACACAGATTTAGAGGAATAGTTCACCCAAAACTGAGAACTGAGTTGTCTTTATGTACTCACCCACAATGTATGTACACATGAGGAAATATAGGGATGCACCGAATGTTCGACCACCGAAAATGTTCGGCCGAATATAGCAAAAAACGCAAGTTCGGTGTTTGGCCGAATATGTGAAGTAGCCGAATAAATTTTACCGAACATGACTCGTGATACGATCAAACAGCAACCAGCGCAGAGAGAGAGAGAGAGAGAGAGAGAGAGAGATACAGAGACACACGTGCGCTTTATTACTGCCGCAAACATTTTGGCAGTGCGTGTGTGTGTGTGTGTGTGTGTGCGTGTGCGTGTGTGTGTGTGTGTGTGTGCGTGTGTGCGTGTGTGCGTGTGTGTGCGTGTGTGTGCGTGTGTGTGGAGCAAGACACAGCACGGGACTTGCCGCACGGAAGTAAATTTCCGAATGAAAGCTTCTTTACCGGTCGGTAACTTTACTTCAGACGGAAGCGGGCTGCCTGACAGTAGCCCCGCCGCTCGCGACATCCTTTGACATCATACAGTGGTCGCGTGCACACAGTTCCTTGTACTAAACAACTTGTCAAAGTATGTTCTGTGCATCCCGGCTACGAGTGCACCTTCTGAGAGAACAGTCAGCTTTTGTGGGCGGAGTTTGGAGGAGAGACGTGAACTGAAATGGTTGTCAGTCAGCATCAGTCAGAATTGCTTGCATTGGATGTTTTTTTTTCTTTAAATCTTTTTGCAATGTAGCCAATAATAATCCAACAGTTTTAGTTTATTTGTATTTTTAGCTTATAGGCCTAATGTGGAATGACAGTTTTTAAAGAAGTGTTTTGTTGTAGGGGTACAGAGTAACTTACATTACATTCTTTTAGCAGTCAGTTATAGGCCTAATTAATATAGGCTATTCATGAAGGGAGAGGGCTCAATTTTTTGTTTGAATTTACTTTGTTTTGCTCAATTTTATATTAAGTTGTATTGTATTTTATTGAAAAACAAGACAAATTATAAAAAGCACATTTTGACTATTCAGTTTGAGCAATAGTGAAAAAAATGGCTAAATAAATAGAAGAAATGCAGAAAACCATGTTCGATATTATTCAGCCTTCGGCCAAGTGTTTCACATCATGTTTGGCTTCGGCCAAGAATTTTCGTTTCGGTGCATCCCTACTTTATCTCTTTGACGATTCATAGGCAATGTGTTCATCTCCAAAAAGTATTAAAAAAGTAAAAAAAATATTTGTAAAACTTCTCATCTTCTGTTCCATAGAAATAAAAATGTGAATTGAGTTTGAACAAACAATAACTGAATTTCCACCTTTGGGTGAACTTGCCCTTACATTTTTACCAGGTTAGTTACGAAGAATTATTTGAATAACAACTTGTGTACTGTGTCCTTGAAAGGCTGTTGATTTGATAAATCTCTTTTTACAGTTGTATATTGGTGTTCATGGCCTTGGACAAGCTTTGAGGTTTTTTTTCAAAACAACTGTTCAAAGCCACTCGACCCCAACCAATTATTGCAATATTCCTCTCACCACACAGATGTTTACAGGGCACAGACAATCTGAGCGGATGTGTGCTCTGTTTGATGATGTTCTGATTCTCATATCAAGTTCTTATTCAAAATCCCTTCGATGTTGGAAAAATACTGGAACTGAATAATTATTATAACATTTAGTTCAATTAATATTCTTTAACAATCTTTTAACAATACAAACAGATCACTGATCTTTTACATTTTTAATGACATTTATCTGAGCTTGAGAGTATGGAGACAGACTAGACTGAGTAAAATAATTGAGTAAAATAATATAAACTTAACATAAGTATTGCATGAATGACTAAAATAGGTTCATTGCTATATTTACAGTATGTTGTTGGTCTTATTGTCACATTTTGTAATTTGTTTTCTTGTGATGTCAAAGTGAATTTATTCCTTTACTAGAAGTAATTATAGTTGTGTGTTGTTCCCATGGAGAATAAAAAGCTATTATTTTCTTCACAACAAATAAGTCATGCGTCATTGTATTTACAGTACATTTCTCTATTGTGTTGTTCATTCGTCTGTGAAAAACTTTTTTATTTCTCAACTCAACTTTTATTTATATAGTCCTTTTCACAATTTTCATTGTTACAAAGGAGCTGTACATGAAAACATGTTAACTATAAGCAATACGTTCAATTTAAAAAATAGAAAAAGTATCGAGAGCAAAGTGAATAGATACACTCTCATTCACACAAAACACACAAAATATACAGTGCACACACTCACATGAGGCAGAAGGACATGCACACACACACGCTCACACAGCGCACGTACACGAAAAACAGGTACACACTCAGCGAACACAAACAGTCACGCACAGAAACATACACACACACACACGTGCACAGACACACAACCCATACGCTTGCCCGCACACACCGAACATAATATACATGCAATGACACACACATTAACGCACACCAAAACACACATACACAGACACACACACACAGAGGCGTATTAAGACCCCATGGTGCCCCTGGGCAACAGCCCCAGAGGTGCCCCCCCCCATCAACCCACACGCAAGAATCCACTCATTAAAAGATTTATAATATATTAAAAGATTTTATAAGAATGAAACTCAGCAATTTACAATATACTATTTTACAAGAATTATACATTAACATGACACTTTTGTAGAATATAACACAAAAACAACTATTTTCCATTAAGTATTTTTAAAAATTAGGCCTACTGTAGTTAAGGGGCACCTGCTTTCTGTTGTAATGTTACATTTCAGGTTTTGATGTAATTTAAAAAAATCACTAACATTTTTTTAACAGGTGTAAATGTTGTGCGTGCCACAAAATGGGGGTACAGGGACACACTCACACACACACTATAGTTTGCATGTATGTATTCACATTAGGGGGACAATGGAACAATGTATAGATTTTCAGGACATTGGGACTTTAATTCACCAAAGTGGCATTCACCAGATTACAATGTATAGCAAGGTTATTCATAAAAATAACATGAAACGTTATTGTTACTATTTTAACTGCTATACAGCTATTCAAACGCTCTATTTAAGCACAGTATGTGTATATTCTTCTTACTAAACGATCACATAAGTACTAAGATAAAAGTGTACTC